>NC_086007.1:23595436-23895436 GCF_030014385.1 Trichomycterus rosablanca
CAGCATGATGCCCACAAAAAAGACGTCTGGTTTAGTAGTCTATTTTAGTCAGATTTCATTTTGTTTATTAACTGCTTTGGTTTAAATAAGTTCAAATCTTGTCCAGGAGTCTAAAAATTGTAAAATGTAGCCATTCATGTCTGATCGATAAAATGCTGCTCAAAGCAAAGTCTACAAATTCTAACTCTATAAGTTTGTCCCTGCTTCTCTAGACGTTTTTGCACAGGAAGTTAGCAATGCAAAATGACTAATTGCCCTAAATGTAATTTAGCTCATAAGCATCTAGCATGGTGCATTACACACATTACATTTGCAATTCAATTCATTAATTTTCTCCAGAAAAGTCCCATAAACTGAAGATGGCAACCCAGTGGACAAATGCTAACCACCTTTTATAACTCATTTAATACCTGCGTATGGTATCCATGTACGTTTGTATCTGTGTCAAGCGAGTGATAGCGCATTACTTGTTTTTGCGTTGGTTCTGTGATGAACCTCCGGCCTCATGCTCTTCATTCTGAAGGCCTCCTCAGGGTGGTTGAAGCGAAAGAAGGACGATTGGCCAAAACACAGCATACAGCCTGAACAAGGTCAAACAAGAGCATGTTAGTCAACACATGTTTATGTGCATGTTCATGTCTAAATGTGCGTTTCCCTCCCCCACAACCATTTTTCTTTTTACATTTTTTTTTGCAGATTTGTGACAACGAGATTAAACACTAAATGCAGGTTTCTAAGCTAAAATATTAATTTAAGGAAAACATTATTCAACTTGACCTGTGTGGAAAACGTAACTGCCCACCCAGTTACTTATAATTAGGTAGATTAGGTGGACAGTTAGCTAATAATCTAATAATACAACTAAATGTAAAATTGTGCTTAACAGAACTGCTCATGCCACCCATGTTCAATCTATTAATCACTAAAACAGAAAATTTTAAGAGCAGCACTCAATGGAAATGTTGCAATGGAAATAAATTCATGAATATATCAGTCTTGGAAAGCAATAAGCCATTTCTAATGGTCTGGGACTACACTGAACCACAGGGAGAGCCATTCCATTGGAAACATGGAACAGTAGTGAATTTTCCCTTACCGAAATTTCTCAGGGAGCACACTGATGTGCTTAACTCACCTCAGATAAGATCAGCGTTCAAGGACAGATGAGCATTTCAATACGGTCATACACGGTAGGGGTATAATGATGGTAAAGGAATTCTTTTATTTTATACAGTAGGTACTGGATATATTTTGGCAATGATTAAAATAAAGTTAAATGTTTTTGTATGTGGTTGGCTTTGTCTTATAATAAAACATAAATATCTGGAGTAAAATATGCAAATGGAAAAAATTAGGCAATTTCCAATACACTGTATCTGTATTATCTGTGATATACTACTTTTGCATTACATCTCATTATTTTGCCTTCTCTCAGTCCTACTTGTGGTAAATCAAGACTTTTTGGTCATTTCAGCTCATAAAAAACAAACCAACGTTCCTCCAGGACCAGGGTGCAACATAGAACACAAGTGCAAACAAATACAATATACACAGTGCAGATAGAAAACTAGAATAAATACAAGGAGTTTTGCACAGTAGCCTCTCAAGTCCATGGTGATGTAAAGCTTGCTCAACTGTGAACAGTTACCCATGTTTCAGGGGCAGCACGGTGGCTAAGTGGGTAGCACTGTCGCCTCACAGCAAGAAGGTCCTGGGTTTGATTCCCAGGTGGAGTGGTCCGGGTCATTTGTGTTTGGAGTTTGCATGTTCTCCCCGTGTCTGTGTGGGTTTCCTCCGGGTGCTCTGGTTTCCTCCCACAGTCCAAAGACACGCAAGTGAGGTGAATTGGAGACACTAAATTGTCCATGACTGTTTGATATAACCTTGTGAACTGATGAGCCTTGTGTTATGAGTAACTACCGTTTATGTCATGAATGTAACCATGTGTAAAACATGAAATTAAAATCCAAATAAATAAATACCCATGTTTCAGCACCTTTCGATTCATGGCAGACCATCGAAAGTTGTGATATGTACTATTTTTAATATGTAAATATGAAACAGTATTGTGTATTGTGCTAGCAGACCAATCCAAAGAACCGTATGGTTAAAGCTTTCTTTCCTGAGTCTCACAACACTGGCTGTTTAGTCATGCTTGTATAATCGACCTGCTGTAAATATAAAACCCCAGTGAGTATCTCAGATCATTAAGTTCTGGTGAGCTAGAAGTTCCAGCTCCCAGAATCAAACAGCTCATTGTGAGGGAGCGTTTAGCAAAGCCCTGTTACACGTACATGTTATATTTCACTCGTAATCGTGACTGAAAGTCGTACTCGCAATATAAGAGGTGCAGTCTTGGGAACACGAACCGTTTTCGCTCACACTTGGAGAGTGAAGGGAACATTCAAGACTATAATTTACAGCAGCGTCAGCTTCCTAAGACACCTCCCGGCTTGCTGAGTGAGGAGGAAAATAAGACAAAACAGATTCTTTAAGCCTCGCTGGTTCTTCACAGAATGCAAAACATCATACGGTCGTTTAATACGGTTTATCTGCCACATTTAACATTCTGGGGGGCAATTTTACAGAAAATGTTAAATGAGAAATTTAGATAGAAATGTTACACTACAATTTCACAGGAAATGCTGTTTATAAACTGTTCCAAGTTTTTCAGAACTGGGTTTATATACAGTAAATGCAATATTCTGTTTCTATTCCTGTAGAAATAACTGAAACCTTATTGCATCGCCATAAAACAAGACAAATGTAGTAAATAAAGTGTGAGTAATCTTATTATGTGGCATTGAATTAATGAACCCTGTGAAGAGGGGAAGCCGGTGCCAATGTGTATCCTAACAAAAAGCATCTCGAGGTTTGGGAGGGGGGCTTACTGAACGTTGTCTACAACAAAAACACAGATGTTCTATGAATAGACAGCGTTAAATGTTCTTTTTGTTCCAGATGGAATGACGGAACATTGGATCAAGTCCTGACAGCCACACAAACCTGGATTTAATGTGAACAAATACAGATATTAGTGTCTCCAGAAATCTAAATAAATATCAAAAAAGCTTGATCATTTATTGTTATTGAAGAGAACGTTTACATCCTTCTGATCTGAATTGACTATGAAGTGTGTGGTAAGAAGCACAACACTCAGATCTCTGCCTCGACTTGTCTACGCCGTGACTGTGAGGATATTTGTGAGCTCTGAAGAAACAGAATTCAGATATGACTCGATTTGTGTTAACATGAATTTCAAAGAGCTGAAGTCATGCCTGACAACCAGCCATGCCCTGCAATCTCCATGCCCACAGGGTTGTACTTTCCAAATGTTACTTCACTGCTAAGTGAATGAGTGTTCTTCATCCATCACTGATCACCAATCCCAACAGCTATATTTTGAAGGTCGGGCTACTGAGCAAAAATGGAATCAGTGTGAACTGTAACATATTTACTGTAAGCAAGTAAGTAAGTAGGGCTCTACTATTCACAGAAAACAGTGCTTAATTACTCAGATTATTAAAGAAAAGTGCCACATAAATCGAATGATAGAATAAATGGAAGCTACAATACACAGCACAGCTACCTTAACAGATAAATGTAAACACAGTTGAAAATAAAGACTCCGTCTCAAATGCAAAAATTCTCGACTGTGTTTTGACACGCCCCCCTCTGCATCCACAGAATTGGTTAGGAGTTTTCCAAACTCAGTTACACGAGTCGTGTTTTTAGCTGCTTTAGACTTCGACATCTTGGACATTTTGACTAAGCGATTGCTAACTGAATTGCCGTAGGATTGCCAGGACCGCTTTATAGTGCAAATTAACCAGTAAACGTGAGGAACTTGAACACTACATGAATGAAATTTGTTAAATTGCTAAACACAAACCTTACAGTAGACGGCTCATTTTCATGGCCATGAATTCGGTTGGGCCTTAACTATAAATGCATCATATGTAGGTGGACAGCTGACCTTCCCATTCCAAAACAATAGATACTAAAACAGCCTCCATTCTCCTGGAATAGCTTTCCACAGTCCAAATTTGGATTGTCCATGTGTGAATTAGTGGCCGAGCATTTTTAACAACAGGCACTGATGTTGCTTGACAAGACCTGGCTTGTATCTGGCTGGAACAAGTGTGCATACTGTTGTCATGAAGTTCTATTAATTTTAATTAATTTACACACCTGTTGGCCATGGGTGTGGCTGAAATACCTGAAAACAATAATTAGGAGTTGCGTCCACACACTTTTAGTCGTATATTGCAGAAGTCAAGGCTATGAGAAGAATGAATCAGCACCTCAACACGGCTCGGCTGTCAACACACGCCGCTGTCCAGTCAACTCGCCAAACAAAAAGCCACAGTGAATATAAGTGGTAAGTGGTAACATCATCCAGGTGGATGGAACAGAAAAATCCCAGTCTGACCTCAACAAAGCCACGGTTGTATGCTACTGCATGACTCCAGCAGGGAATCACACAGAAAACATAAGACTCCCAGTCACGCAGGGAACAATGTGGGATCAGATCATCGCTGTTTAAGTCTGAAAAGGGAGAAAAGGTCTTTCTCAGCACATTTTTGGAATGCAGAAATTCAATCCCACTTATTCTACTAGTGATGCTACTAGTAATTCTGTGACAGGAAGCACTAAACTCCAGAAGTGTTCAGCAATAGTCAAAGAAACACCAATGCCAATGGCTTTTTATTCCTCATTGAAAATAGGTGTGTTTAAACAATGGGTTTACAGATTATTTACTAAATGATACGCATCCCACTTCATAGGCAACAATTTAGGAATGGACAGGTGTGCTATAACTGTGCCCCTGTGCACACAGTGAGGTTCAAAAATACCTCAGGGTTTTAATAGTTTAGTCTCAAGGAACTCCAGTGGACTACAGAGCCCTGGTCTCAACCCCACTGAACTCCAATAATCCCACTATCATTGGATACAGGGTTTGAATTCCCAGCAGTGCGATACATAGAGACGTGATTGGCCAAGTCTGAGGTGCCTGAGGCCTTGTTATAGATAGACCTCCGGTCCAGGGTGCGATACTGAACTATGTCCAAGAATTCTGAGGAAACCTGATCCACTTCAACCCTGACCAGGATATAAAGAAAGGATAAAACATAAAAATAAAATGAAAGATAAAAATATTAGTGCTACTTATGGAACTTTTTTTTTTCAGGAAACAGTCAGGATAAGTTATAAATAGGCCGCATTTCCCCTGGTCCCTGGGGTTCGTTTATAGATATGGAGCCTCTGCCAGGCGTTCTGGATAAATTTACCGCAGATATTTTAGTGCCAGGCGACGGTTATGTGCTCTGTCAGTTTCCTGTTGCAAAGTCACGCTCAGTTGACAGAAGTGCTGGATAAGAGGACTCAAAACACTCCCAACCTGTCTCCTAACCAGCCCAGCAATTACAGCAAAAAGAGCAATTACTGTCAGTCTAAACACAATTAGTTTTTTTTTTTCAAAATTCCAAATTGGAATGATTACCCATAATAGGTTTCTCTAAAATGCTGACGGCATCTGAATCCCTGATTGTATGACGCATCAGTAGTCAGTAGTACGTTTCCACTTCCAAGATACTTTACCAACATTCCACTTATTACATCCTGTCTTCATCATGAAGCATTTCCTGCTGGGATGAGAATTTTCCCATCTCTGCTCACAGTCTGGCGGGAATTCTGCCAAAACACAGTGTTCTGCAATCCTGGATGAAATTATGACTAGGAACTATGACTAAGTCTCGCTTTGTCATTTAAATTCAGGAAACCTTTCAGAGATGACGTGAAGGGTTGCGTAAACGGGCAGGTACAGACAGTTCAAGGGGACGTCCATCATACACCGTACACGGACCCTCCCCAGTAATAATGAAAAAGCTTTCGTTATATATTAACGTCTCCTTGAGCCTGTCTGCAATTACTGGTAATAGGTGTGGTCATTAAATAGAGTGCAGTTTAGGACCTGGTCCAAATGAACCAAGACCGTACGGTCAGCTCTGGGATTATTGGTACCCTTGGTACAGTTATAAAGGATAAAATAAGTCTCATTATGGTCAAAATATTTTAAGAAAATTATGTATACCAGTTAGAGCATTGGGAGGCCCTGAATTAAGGACCCTGTCATGGATTTGCACCCTGTCCAGGGTATTTCTGCCTAATATCATAGGTAATATCATAGGTATTAGATATTTCTAAGACATATTTCCATTCATTTTTACTATTTTTAAGTTTAGCCGTTATGAAATCTTAAATGATCAGCCAGGACCTATAAACCTTCAGAAGTCCAGTAGAAGTCCAAGTCCTTGCTGTGGATTGTTCGATCTCATCAAGCAATCAACCACTACTGGTTACCCAATAGGGTAAAATGTCCCAAAGGTAACAGCAAGTGACCTGCCAAAATCTTGCTTGAATAAGTTCATGTGTCCACTACATATGACACCACAGATAAACCAATAGTCTCCAAACCTCACTGACACTTCTAGGAGGTTTTGTAAATAACCATAATAAATTCTAAATATTATAATAATAAATGTTATTCAACACAATGGTTTACATACTTTTTCTCAATGGATGTGCATGTTTATTATAATGAATTGGAAAGGATCAGACAACATTTGCTGGAGAAGTAATGCAGGAAATGAGGTGATTCCAGGTCATCTACACGTCTGTCAACAACAGTAACTGGAATGTTAGGTGAAAAACCCTTGGTACTTGGGGATCTAAATTAGAGATGTGTGGGATGTATCTACACCACATCAGATCTCCACAAATAGTGTACAAGAGGTTGAACAGAGGATTTGGCTAGACCCCCGAAAGCAGTTTGAAAATCTCTGTGGCTACTGAGTATAAATAACAGAGTGGACTGTCCTAACTGGCCAGCTGTGTTTAATAGTGCAGTGCAGAGAATAAGAGAATAAGCAATGAAGCGACTGGGAAACCATCTTGGAAATGACCTTTTACCCTGAACCCAAGACAAATGTGCTTTGCTGAGAGAAATGTGTTCGGAAGAGACTATACGTGTGCATTAAGGTGTTAAAATGAGTGACTCACTGACCAGAAATAGCAATGTAACCGGATAGACAGAGCATGCTGAATTGACCCATGCCCATGCCGCAGGGTCAGGGGCCAGATGTCTAATCACTATACTTGACTGTCAGAGTTGCTCTGTAATTCATGTTATACACAATACGTGAGCTCAATAAGATTGTGTACAAATACACAAAATTACATCATCAGAGGAGAAAATCGAATGATTAACATGCACAATGTCAATGCCATTCTCAATGCTGTCATTGTCAATGCTCAACATTTCTCAGCTATTAACTCAGGACCATAACTGTAACTGTATCCATGAACTCAGAACTTTACAGTTAACACAGGACCATAACAGTAAACTGAGCACTATAATTCAGCACTGTAGCAGTAAACCCATGACCATAACAGTAAACTCAGCACTGTATCCATTAACTCAGGACTACAAAAGTAAACTTAGTACTGTAACCGCAGTACTGTAAGCATCAAATCAGCACTGTAAACCCAACATAGTAACAGTTAATTCAGCACAATAACAGTAAACCTAGCACAGTAACCGTACACTAAGCACTGTAACAGTAAACATAGAATAGTAACAGTAAGTTAAGCACTATAACAGTACACCTAGCAGAGTAACAGTTAATTTAGCACTATAACAGTAAACCCAACAAAGCAACAGTAAGTCCAGTGCACTATAACAGTTAACCCAGGACCATGATAGTAAACTCAGCACTTTAACCATTAACTCAGTACTGTGAGTATTAACTGAGCACAGTAAATCCAGCACAGTAACAGTTAGTTCAGCTCTATAACTGTACACTTTACAGTAAGCCTAGCCTAGCATAGTAACAGAAATTACAATACAGTAACAATTAATTCAGCCATAGAAGAGTAAACCCAGCACAGTAACAGTTAAGTCAGCACTATAACAGTAAACACAGACCCAGCACAGTAACAGTTAAGTCACCACTATAACAGTAAACCCAACACAGTTAAGTCAGCACTATAACAGTAAACCCAGCACAGTAACAGTTAAGTCAGCACTATAACAGTAAACCCAGCACAGTAACAGTTAAGTCAGCACTATAACAGTAAACCCAACACAGTTAAGTCAGCACTATAACAGTAAACCCAGCACAGTAACAGTTAATTCAGCACTATAACAGTAAACCCAGCACAGTAACAGTTATTTCAGCACTATAACAGTAAACCCAACACAGTTAAGTCAGCACTATAACAGTAAACCCAACACATTAACTGTTAATTCTGCACTACAGTAGTAAACTCAGCACAGTAACAGTTAATTCAGCACTATAACAGTAAACCCAACACAGTTAAGTCAGCACTATAACAGTAAATCCAGCACAGTAACAGTTAAGTCAGCACTATAACAGTAAACCCAACACAGTTAAGTCAGCACTATAACAGTAAACCCAACACATTAACTGTTAATTCTGCACTACAGTAGTAAACTCAGCACAGTAACAGTTAATTCAGCTCTATAACAGTAACCTAGCAGAGTAACAATGAACACAGCACAGTCTGTTAACTCTGCACTATAACAGTAAACTCAAGACTAGAACAGTAAACTCAGCACTAGAACAGTAAACCCAGGACTATTACAGTAAACTCAGCACTAGAACAGTAAACTCAGCACTGGAACAGTAAACCCAGGACTATCACAGTAAACAGCACTAGAACAGTAAACCCAGGACTATTACAGTAAACTCAGCACTAAAACAGTAAACCCAGCACTAGAACAGTAAACTCAGGACTATTACAGTAAACCCAGCACTAGAACAGTAAACTCAGCACTGGAACAGTAAACCCAGGACTATCACAGTAAACAGCACTAGAACAGTAAACCCAGGACTATTACAGTAAACTCAGCACTAAAACAGTAAACCCAGCACTAGAACAGTAAACTCAGGACTATTACAGTAAACCCAGCACTAGAACAGTTAACTCAGCACTAAAACAGTAAACTCAGGACTATCACAGTAAACAGCACTAGAACAGTAAACCCAGGACTATCACAGTAAACCCAGCACTAAAACAGTAAACTCAGCACTGGAACAGTTAACTCAGCACTGGAACAGTAAACCCAGGACTATACAGTAAACTCAGCACTAGAACAGTAAACTCAGGACTATTACAGTAAACTCAGCACTAGAACAGTTAACTCAGCACTGGAACAGTAAACCCAGGACTATACAGTAAACTCAGCACTAGAACAGTAAACTCAGGACTATTACAGTAAACTCAGCACTAGAACAGTTAACTCAGCACTAGAACAGTAAACCCAGGACTATTACAGTAAACTCAGCACTAGAACAGTTAACTCAGCACTGGAACAGTAAACCCAGGACTATACAGTAAACTCAGCACTAGAACAGTAAACTCAGGACTATTACAGTAAACTCAGCACTAAAACTGTAAACCCAGCACAGCAACTTGTACCTCAGAGCTATAGTATTTATTTTAAGACTGAAACAGCTGTACGTTGTTTGAGTTTAATATGCCAGACTGTTTCAGTATTTCATATAGACAGGTATACACAGTTTTCATGCCATCAGACTAAACCAAACCACACATGATGTCTTGGTTTTACAATATCTGTGAATTTTTGTGATAGGAAATCTATTCCTATACCTCAATAGGCAATACCCTGTCCTCTTCTTTTTCTTATAGCATATTAAAATGTGCTTTCATGGTCGGTTTTTCCACATGACATTTGAAAAAAATCAGAATTTGCTCTTAATGAAATGTAGTTTAGGCTCTCTGAATGGTAAATGCTTCAGACACAGATACCGAGCTAGATGTGTGTATGACCAAATAACCTCTTCATTAGTTTCCTTTATCTGCATATATGGTTGGACAGTCATCATGTCATGTTATAAATCGATTATTTGGAAGGTAAATATTTGACTTCGGTCCGATCTTGACTTACTTCTAAATCCCGGAGCTCATCTCGGTGTGTAGTCCAGCAGAAACATGCTGCTGTCGCTTTAAATCCAAACCACGCTGTTTGATAAACGAATGAATGAGAGTTGATCCGAGTCTCCCTGCACTTATCCTGCCCTGAGAAGCCTTTGTTACAGAAATAGCGTTCAGCTCATCTCTACTGGTACGATCACTGATGATACTGGTACGATCAGCATGTCTGTGCTGGTGGAAGCCGGTGTAGCAGTGATCCGCGATCGATTCATGGCAGCTGGATCACGTATACAGATGTTATAATCCAGTTAGAGCTGGAATCCAGGATGAAGGCGTCATGGCTGTGCGGTGGAGATAGCTGTATGTGGTAGATGAGCAGCTGCTGTCTCTGTCAGAGGAGGCAACTCATTTCCTCCTCATACAGCGAAAGGAATCGGGGAAGGAGGGCAGGATGGAGGGAGTGTTAGTGCTCCCCCTTCGGTTACAGCGTTAATCAACAGCAGCCACAACTCAGAACTCTCACCCTCACTGACTACAACTGATAATAGAATTAAACCATTAATAATGGGTCTGGTAGTTCAGTCAGAATGTAAAACATTCATGTAGCACCTCATGAAGTAGCTTACATAAGGGACTCTCAACCAAGCCTTTGGTACTGGGCTGTTTCGTCAGCTGAGGTGAATAAACCTCAAACACTCCAAACACTCAGGTGGCCGAGCAGTTCGATGTACGTTGAGCAGTACGTTGACCCACCGTGGCAGAGAGTCCAGGCTGCTGAGTTGGAGTCTCAACATACAGACTCAACATATACAGTTGGCCGTGTCTAACGGAGGGAAGGTTGAATAGGGTTTCTACTCAAAGGACTAAATGCATAATAATTATTCATAATTTATTCTTTCATCTTCAGGTCCACCTTATCTCGATAAGAGTCACAGTGGGTCTGAGACATTAAAGATAGTAAAGGTCGCATTTGCAAGTTTGAAGATTCCTGAGGAATAGCCCTTTATGTAGGCTATTCCTCATGGAGTAGCCTACATAAGGGACTCTTAATCAAGCCCTTGGTACTGGGCTGCGAACCCTTCTGAATCTGTCAGAAACAACTGATTCGTCACCCACCGTGGCAGAGAGTCCAGGCTGCTGAGTTGGAGTCTCAGTGGCCACAGTCACAGTTGGCCGTGTCTAACGGAGATAAGGTCGAATAGGGTTTCTACTCAAAGGGCTAAATGCATAATAATTATTCCTAATTTATTCTTTCATCTTCAGGTCCACCTCATCTCGATAAGAGTCACAATGGGTCTAAAACATAAAATATGGTAAATGTCGCATTGTTTGAAGATCCTCGCAGTTGTAATGTCTCATAAATTAACTTTTTAGTCTTAACTAGTTAGGACTTGGCAGGTCAATAATAATATAAGCACTGGCCACATTTTTGGGAGACTAGGAAGTCTGAAGACCCAGAGAAACACACACTTCTCACAGACAGTGACCTGAGGCAAATTTCAAACCCTGGTCCACAGGACCCAAATGCACCCTAATTTTACCCATTATAATACATCGGATGATCTGAAACATGTCCTTGAACATACAGAACTTATCTTATTACATTACTAATCCAAAGGAAATTACTTTTCATCTCACATTTCTAAAGCACTCAGATTTTTCCACCAGTCTGTGTGATGGTATTTCATGATAATCAATTCCTTCCTTCCTGAAAATGATGACGCCTAGTCTTAGGTTTGACATCGTTCGACCGTGGTTTCGGCTCTTAGGCTTCCCTAGAGAGTCTGTAATTCACTTTAGATCGATTCATTTCAAAGAAATACAGATAAGCATTTCCTAAATTCATTTTCCCATACAATATTGCTTGATCTGCATGTGGGCCATGAGAAGATAACTCAATAGCAAATATTGATCAATTCCCAGTTTGATTGTAACAGTATAGAACTGGGTATGGGGTTAACATGATATTTATACCATTTTTGAACAATACCCTCGCTGGTCAGGGAGGGCTAGCACACGCCTCCTTTAATATGTTTGAAGCCACCAGCTACATCTTTACACTGGCAATGGGCAGACTCTTACAGACAGTCTCATCACATGTGAACTATCACACTGTTTCTCTATATTCTACTGCCAGTTGTGCAGACACCTCGACCAGACACTATGATTTTGGCGAATCCTGCCCCTCCTCTAGCCAGCCCAATTGTTTCTACTGAGCACCTGGACTCGAACTCGAGTATTTGACAGTGACAGGCTACCAAATAAGACCACTATACCAATCACCCCACTGACATTTGTTCTATATCTTGATTTTAAATACGTGGACAACATTCCCCTCAAAATGACATTTATGTGAAGATGCCACATACATGATGTTCCTTGAAAGATTTCGTATTCCCACACCACTCACCCCAAGAGGCAATTCAGGGTGAACAATACACCAACCTGCATGTTTTGATGTTGGTGATGGGAGGAACAAGAATTCCAACTTTGTACAGACTGTAACTAAAGACCACCATGACACCCCACCAAACATTCCCAGTAATTTAAATGACTGCAAGTTTTCAGAGTCTTACCTTGAGAAAGGCGTACAGGTTTGGTGACTGGCAGTCCATCCATGAGGCACTGGTTCCCACAAGGGTGCAGGGTAATTACTCCAGCCTTGTTCTCAATGAAGCAATGCTGCGCTGCCACTCCAGGACCCTGTATGTTGATGTCCACTGTTCCATGTCCCAGGGTAGTCTTTCCTAAAACATAATCAAGTCAATGGGTTTTGTATTCTGAATCACTATCCTGCTGTATAGTTCACATTCATGAAAGAAATGAAATACATTTGGTGTATTTGTTGACTAGAACCACTTTTTTACAGCTGTGTTATAGGTGATGGACAGAATTGTTTGTTGAATAATAATTGCTGTTACAAAAATGTGTTCCATGTATGTGGTATTTAATGTTCATGGGTTATTTAAAAACTTGAAATCATTTAGTGTGACAAATACAAAATAACAACGGTTAATTTTTGACACCACTATATTCAAGCAGCCCTGGGATTTGCACATACAACCTTTAACCTACTACAGCACTTTAAAACAGAACACATCACTATAGGTAGGGCTGAACCTGTTGATGTTTTGTTTCCAGTGTTGGTCTAAATTCTGTTATTCATTAATAATCACAGTCCTGGTGGGTCTGGCACTACCCAAAAACAATGAGCACAGGGCATGACGGCATGCTGGACAGGGCACCGGTCAATGTAGGGCACTATACACTTACTTTTTTATATTCTTATTAGAGTTCTGGAAGCGGAATGGAGAGTGGAGGTGGGTACAATGTTAAGGCTCTGATTAGATAAGTAGATAAGGGTGCAGAAAGAATCCCCTAGGGTGTCTATTGTCTGTAGTGGGTGTGGGGCGTTGCTTTTACAACACAGAGCATCTCAGATGTCACTCACGGCAGTCAGCAGCTGATTTGTACTGATTGTTCTGTTGCATGATACATAAATTATATTTATATGTTTCCTGCACAGATGTATTATAACCATTTACACTCACCAACCACTTTATTAGGAACACATCTTGTTTTTACATTCATTGGCTATTTTGGCTTTGTCTGTGGTCCATCTGTTGCTCTGTACACTTTGTGTTCCCATTTGTACCCCATCTATTAATTGCAATACACCCCCACAGAACCCCCCCCCCCCCCCCCCCCCCGACCAGACAGCATTTGGTTAGTAGATGATTCTTATCACTTAATTAAAAATATAAAGCCAACATGTCATGTGACGTGTCATTAACACACAATGTGCATTATAAAGAAATTAGTTCAGGTCTCCATCTGCACACCTACAACTAGTGGTAGGTGTGTGCTAACAGCTTATATGTTCCTAATACTGTTGTCTACTTAAACTAGAGTAAGGTAATGTTTACTATGAAAGCACTTCTGTAAGTCACTCTGGATAAGAGCGTCTGCTAAATGCCGAAAATGTAAATGTAATAAAAGGCCAGTAAGTTTAAACTCTGTATTTTAAAATCCCAACAACATTGCTGCACCTACGACACTAATATCAATAAAAGGCCAGTAAGTTTAAACTCTGTATTTTAAAATCCCAACAACATTGCTGCACCTACGACACTAATATCAATAAAAGGCCAGTAAGTTTAAACTCTGTATTTTAAAATCCCAACAACATTGCTGCACCTACGACACTAATATCAACATGGCAATGACACTGTAATGTATTGGTACATTACAATGTCATTACCATGTTGATATTACTGCAGTAATAATAATGATAATGGACCAAAATAATATCTGTACGGAGCAACAGATTGATCTATATGCTAGACATGGCTCATTATATAGGTGTTTCTAATAACAAGGGTTTTTTATTTTGCTTTATTATTTCTCATGAATATAAAATGTAGAATTTGGGGGTTTAAGGGTTTAGAAACCCCTCTGGAGGAAAATTGTTATTTGGGCAATACATGCTAAAGAGAAAAAAGCAGCGTTTCAATCGGCATGCTTCCCAGGGAATAGTTGTCAAAATAGTAAGAACTAAGGTACTAATTCTGCATATTTTTAAGTATTGTAGCATGTGGTAGTATGTAATGGACGTGACATCAGTTTCCACCAATGTCCAGCTATAAAACACCCTATCAGATAGGAATTCCTTGGAAAGCTGGGACGATCTTCTCCTCCCCAAGGCAGACGTCATACTAAACAGTTTGCTTACACCCATCTCTACTTTAACATTAGATTACTTCAGTATTTCTTTGGATTAAAAACATACAGACATGACAGTATGATGCCCAGACGTTGTAGATGATCTACGCCCTAGGTAAGCCCAACACAACGTATGAGGTGGCCCGGGTCAACCAGGATAAATAAGCACTGAAAAACAGAAGCACTGGGGCTTAACTGCAGCTTCTCATCATTAGAAGACAAAAAGCTGCAGAACCAACAGTTTAAAGTGGAAAATACAGCCATGCCATAAGTAATTAGTCACATGTGGTGTTGGAATACAAGCCCAGAGGGCTAGTGTTACACAAATGAAAATTCTGTTGCGCTCATCAACATCAACACCAGTGTCAGTGCCAGTGTTTCCAGTGCTGGTTAAAAACACGACACTTTTTCTTCTTCCAGAGCTTGTGGGTTTATTTGAAGCTAACATTAGCAGGCTAGCTCACTACTGTTGCCTCTTTGTTCCTTAATCCTCTGTGATCTGTATAATTATGTGGTTTTGCATGTTGTCTTAACACTAGTTTTTTGCCCCAGCATGTTTAGGCATAGACGCCAAGACAAAATACACTAAATGGCCAAAAGTATGTGTACATCTGACCATGAGCAGGTTAGACGTCCAATTACACCAGATTCAGTTCTTCTAAAAAGGCTTTCCAATAGATTTTAAAGTCTTACTGTGGGAATGTGTGTTCATTTCGGCATGAACAGAGCATTTGTGAGGTCAGGCACTGATATTAGAAGAGAAGACCTGGCACATAATCAATGTTCCAGTTTATCCCAAGGTGTTTAGCACAGTTGGGATTAGGGTTTGTACTGATATCATATGACTTTCTTGATCTTTATTTAAGCTTTGGGCAACCTTTCCTTTCCACACCTAACTTAGTCATAAAGAGAATACCTGAACACCCAAGACCAGACAGAATGCTTGAGCAGAACGTTGGCTTGCTCTACAAAGAGAATGAATCATGAAGTGCTCACCAACAGACATGACAAAACTAGAAATTAAGTCTGTCTGTCTAGCATTAAATCTTCAGCCCAGGTGAAAGAAAAACACACAACTCTGGTGAGGTATAAAATCACATTCCTCACATTACTCTTCAGCTGGGTTGTTCACTCTTATCTTCAGTCAGGCCAGCGAGATAAGCAGGAGGCTGTGGAACATCTCGGGTTTAAGATGCAGTATAAAAATGTAAGAGCTGTAGGCTGGGTTTGGCAATGTGTTTTGGACTTTAACATCATGGATCGTCAGATCATCATTGGTGCCCCAGCTAAGCAGTTAAATGCCAAATATGCCGTAATTCAGATTTAAAATTAGCTATTTAATAGTTTGGAAAGTGTTTGGTTCATAAAGACATGGTTTGGTATGAGGGAATTCCAGTGGCCTACACAGATTCCTGCCCTCAACCCCACTGAACACATCTGGAATAAAATGGCATGTTGATTGTGAATCAAATAATTGTACTAAATGACCACATATTCAGACACCTTTCCAGAGAATTTGCATTTCTTTGGGGTAGGGGGGCAACTCCAAATCAATGCCCATAGTTTTATAATCAAGCTTTTGTCTTACAGCATAATATCTTTAGGCATGAAGAAAAAAAAAACACAGAGCAGTCTTAATATAGACGCTTTCTGAATGCATTCCAGTGAATTCCACGTAGGCAGTCAGACAGGTGGTGGGGTAGATGGGTAGAATAAAGACTGGGTTGTATCAGGGAGATGGACGGGAGAGGAGGGTAAGTAAAGCAAGAGCTGCTTTGGGTATTTTTTAAAGCAAGATCCATAAAATTCTGTGACAGGGGGGCAACAACATATTAATGATCATGGTTTTTAGAATATCACACAAGCTCATGGGCACATACTTTTGGCCAATGACTATGGATTTGCCTTTGTCTTGGTCTTCTTCTAATGTTTATTAGAAGATCAAGTCAAGTTCAAGCTGACCAAACAATAGTTTAAGCTGACCAATTAGATTAGAGCCAACTCTTCATTGTAACGATAACAGTCTTTTTATGAATTGGAACCTCATGTGTGCAGCTCAAGAGAAAATATGGGTTATGTGGTATGAATTTGGACATTTACACAATAGAACAGGGGTTTTAAATCTGAGACCCGTGTGCCTCACATGAAGGTGCATCCCACACCTTTATAACCTGTTTATTGTTGTTATACATAAATCCATGTCTGCAGACTACAAGACTGGCACCATCAATATAGATTTTGGTTGTACAGAACAGGTCAGGTAACACCCTCCTGCAGGTGGATTTCACTACCCAATGAGAAGTCAGTCTGTTCTTGTGCCCGAGAGGAAGCACATGTTAGGTGTTTGTGTAATAGGTTAGTAAAATTGTTAATACCAAAACCTTTTCTGTATCTTACCGTCGGGCAGAGTCAGCAGCGTAATGGCGGTACTGAGACGACCGCTCCCAAGACTGACCAGATGGGGGCACTCTGCCTGAACCTTCAGCCCCTTTCCCGTCTCTATGAGATCCAGAGGAGTGCTCTGTGGAGGCAAAGAGGTCAACGTCAGAACAGATTTGAGGTCAGGCAGGGTCTTGAATGTGAATCGGACAAACCCGGGAATCCCGGGAAAGTTGGGGCATTTTGTAAAATGCAATAAAAAGAATAATCTGTGATTTGTTGATCCTCTTGAATCTTTTTCTAAAGGAAACCCACACAGACACGGGAAGAACATGCAAATTTCACATAGAAAGGACCCGGACCACTCCACCTGGTGCTCAAACCCAGGACCTTCTTGCTGTAAGGCGAGAGTGCTACCCACCGAGCCACTGGTCTACCTCATATAGAGAGATATATAGATGTAAAATGTATAGGATATATGACCAAAAGCTGTTTCCAGATCCTACAAATAAAGTAATGTCATATACCTAAGTACTGTATAACAGCTTGCTTAAATGCTTTCTATGTAAGACACCTTAATGCTGAGAGCATCTTTCTCATAAATACCCTACTGCACTCCATGTTCACATACTACGTTCATGTACTGCTCTTCAACAATACAGAAACAAACCCAGCCTTACCTTTAGCACCTGATGTGTCAGCCGGCCGCGATCCAGCACATTTCTGTTGATGTGGTTCATGTCTTCAGTGTTATCTATTACTCCGTCTAATATGTGACCATCCTGCGGAACACAAAGAACAGTCTCAGAAATCTGCAAGCCTAGTTTTGATGATTGGTTGATGTGATACAGATACTTGGCTTCTTGTCCTGGTCATGTTTTGGTTATCACTGCCAAGACTCAGATTGGTTAGATGTGTTTTTGAAACAGTTCTGTTTTTTTCCGATGAGATTCCTGGCTGAATCGATTATAGGAGTCTTAACTAATCCTGACGACTTCAACACAACTATTCATGTGTAAGAGGGAAAGTCAAGTCAGTTTAGATTAAAGTCTATTTAGAATTCATTCAAAAGTTTGATGTAAAGGCCTGGTAGGCATATAATTTATTTTATATTACTGGCCTTAAAGCACTCTGGCCCATCACTGTTGAGATCTGGGTTTGAATCTCAGAGGTGCTATCAACTGGCCTGACATCTATGCAGACATAATTGGCTATGTCTGTAGGGATGGTGTGGCCGAGGCCTTGCTGTGGCTTAGCATCCTTTTCAGGGTATTCCTGCCTTGAGCCAAGCGTTTGAACCAGACCCACCGAGACCATCGTGACCCTGACCAAGATAAAGCAGTTGATAACTGAACTTAATCAATTAATTGCAGTCCACATACTTTTAGTCATATAGTGTGCCTGGCTCACACTATAATGGTATTTAAAAAACTCAAACTAAAGCAACATCAGCCAAGTCCTGATCTACACAAATATATACGACACCCTCCCCAAAATTCCTTCTGACTGACTCACAGTCCTGGCTCTGACGTTCCCTTTAATCATAGCACAAAATAACAAAGGCAAGGTTCAAAAATGGTTATATTTGTCCATGACCTATTTAAACAGAGTCGAGGAATTTTGTAATCTGGAAAAAACACCTCCTTGAGAAAAGCTTGTGGTGAAATCATCTGTGAAACGATTCAGACACAACTGTGCAAAGCTTAAATAACTACAGTAATTATAAATCTCAAATACTCATAAAATCTGGTCAGGTTGAATGTGGAAAGCAGTGGCTGGCAAGACGCAAGGTGGAATGTAAAGTTATTCACATCAGATACAGAAGAAAAATCCACAACAAATCCACAACTTTCGGGCATAGATCTCCTGTTTTTTTACTCATGGGTCTATGAGTTCGAGGTGTTACTGCACAGGGTTCAGAAATGTGATGTCATGATATAAGAAAAGCCCACTGCTGCTGGGATCCAGGGTTTGCATCCCCAGCGATGCTATTGGCCTGTCGAACATCTACATACACACATGACTGGCTATATCTAAAGGAAGGAGGGCTGAGGCTCTTCAATTGAGTGCTACTGCATTGCGCCCAGTGTTTTTGGGGATACTGGACCCACTTTGACCTGGTTAAAGCATGATAAATAAATAAAAATGATGCTGGAATTAGTTATTAAAATGTTTATTATTATGTCATTGTAACTAGATGACCTAAATCATTATTCTTTATTGCTGATAACAATTAAATTCATGGCATTTCGCATTAGCTTTTATCCAAAGTGACTTACAATTATGACTGAATACAATTTAAGCATCTGAGATTAAGGGCCTTGTCTAGTTTGTCTAGATTACTAGTCCAGCACTTAAACGACTAAGCTACCACTGTCTAGAATTTAAAAAATAGATCTCAGCAAGTATTGAAGCAGGGCTGTCCCTCAGTATATATTGTGTGTATATGTATATTCCCAATATATATGAGAGGAAAGAGGGGGAATGTCCACCCCAATATACTGATGTAGAAATTACAAATAGTAACATATTACATTCACTAGCTTTGTGTAATGTTAGGATCTGTCAGTGTCTCATTAGTTGGTGATATGGCAGGAAAGGTTTAGAATGGTAGGAACCCCCCGGTTGATTTGGTCCCCCACAATGTTTAACTCATTGCTGTTTTAAATGACTTGTAGTTATTAAAATACTTAGTAGTAATGAAAACAACAATAATTATACAATACAAATAATTATTATTAAATACACATGCTGAAATGAAACTTGGTTTGTTTTAGGGGTTTTAGCTGACTATTTGTTGAAATAATAGGATTGACTCAATACAATGTTTTTATTCATTTGTCGGATAAGCAATCATCAGAATTTAAAGAGACAGATATCAATTAGTAACTAGTTCTTAATCTGAAGCAGAAATGTACCTTTCTCCAGTTGTCCAGCATGTGCAAAGTCTCCATAATATAATGTCCGTACTTCAAGAAAAAGCCCTTCTAACTACGCTCCTGCAAACTGAGTTCAGCTAGTGCATTGTCTGTGTGGAGGAACTTCTCTCCATTCAGATGAACAAAGTAAAGAAGAAGTTTGAGATCAGACCTGCCTGTACACGCCACACTGAGCCAGAGCCTGCATTCCAGCCCACCAGTCAAAGCTCCTGATAACAGATGCTCGAGATCAGGTCGAAACGTGGAACAGTAAAGGATGATAAAAAGCAAATGAAAACTTTGAACAAGCTCGAGCTGAGACAAGGCTGGAGAACAACATTACAACGAGGAACAATGAAGCCAGTGTATGTGGGTCAGTGAAGCGCATACAATGAGACACTATCAAAGCAGATTGAACAGTCACTCCAGGGCCCTTTAATGAACACATGCTCATCAAAGCTCCTCTGCAGGACACTCATCCGTTTCTACTCCACACTAGATCTAAATTACACAGAATTTATTCAAGGTACAATGTACATTATAAGGCCAAACATGAAGAGACTCTATTATAGAACCATGGACAAACCATGGACAACCATATGCAATAGACTTCTCTGTGCAGCTATAACATGCTTCAATCTTCTGCAAAGGCTTTGGACAAAACAAATTGTGTGTTTGTGAGAATTTATGAGATCAGATGTTGGATGAAAAAGCCCGGCCTGCACACCTAATTAGTCAAACAGTGTCACAGGGGCATAAGACAGGACCTTTTTGTGTTGCCACAAAGTTGGAAGCGTCTAATTAATTTTAGATTATTAATTTTTATATGTGTCATGGTGGATGTGGCTAAAACACCTGAATTCAGATATTAGAAAAGAATTCCACAGACTTTTATCATATAAGCAGTAAAAGCACACAAAATCCTTTAAGTTTAATCAGTTTTCTGACAGTATAATATGCTACTTATATAATATGGTACAATATATGTACTGTACATTGATATTACAGGGGGACAGAAATAAACAGCGCAAACAAGCAACAACTGTTTGGCAGCAATCTGACCAGCAAAACTATGAACTTTATTCAAGCGTCTGTTTCAGTTACTGAATAATTGAACCCTCGCTGCATGGCAGCAGTGTCACCATGTGACAACATCATTTGGATCATAGTGCTTTTAATTAGTGCTTTTAATTATGTGAGTAATAAAAACAACATTGTCAAAAATCTGGCAACCTTTGGGTGAAATAGATAGAGATAATCATTTCCTATAAAATTGTTTTATCCAGTTGCCATGTGACAACATCATTTGGATCATAGTGCTTTTAATTAGTTTTTTTAATTAATGTAATTTATAAAAGCATCATTGTCAAAACTCTGGCAACCTGTGGATGAACTAGAGGAGGATAATCATTTCCTATAAAATCACGTTATCAGGCTGCAAATACAGCAGAAGAACAAGTTTTAGTTTGAAAAGAAGTTTATATTTATCAATAGTTTTATGAAATTAAAAAATAAATAAATATTGCATGTGCAAAAGTTAGGTGTGTTCTCTGTAGCAGATGGATTACCTTATTTTCATTTAAAAATGGAGCCAACCTACTGTTGATAATCTGAAAGAGCTGCCTTTTTAGTTGATTTTTTATCATAAGCACATGTTGTATAATATTAGAGCTTAAAATGTTGTGCCTCACCTGCTCCATGGCATCACTGTGTTGGTATTTTCAGTGCTTGATGAGGGAGCACGAAAGCGTACGAAAACACACGGAAATACACGAAGATGCACGAAATTGTACGAATACTTCCGAACGCGCTCGAAGACGGACGAACTTGCACGGAGGCACAAAGAAGCGCACGAAAATGCACAAAAACGCCAACATGCACTGCACTGAATCAAACAGGCTTGTAGTACGCTACTTTTTGTTTGTATTTTGTAATTTCAATATTCAAAACTCTCTGTATTATGCTTCACATGCGGTAGAGAGGACGCTGCTTTAGCCGACAATGTGATGGGCTGTGTTTGAATCCACGCCTGAAAGAGTAGCTGTATGATCTCGCTTTATCAGGCTACACACGAAGCAGAGATTTAAGCGAGAGGTTTGATGTGTTTGGTAGGAAGGAACTCCAGTAGATTACACAGACCCCGGACCTCAACCCCACTGAACACCTTTTGGATGAAACATGGAATGTGTGAACAGAAATGATCTAGATTAAAAACAGTC
Organism: Trichomycterus rosablanca; assembly: GCF_030014385.1. Classification (NCBI taxonomy): domain Eukaryota; kingdom Metazoa; phylum Chordata; class Actinopteri; order Siluriformes; family Trichomycteridae; genus Trichomycterus; species Trichomycterus rosablanca. Next base: position 23,617,656 of record NC_086007.1, read on the forward strand.
ATCAGCTGTCTGGTCAGGAACTGTATGGACTGAAAGGAGGACAGGAAGCCTTTATGATGGAGGTTCTACAGTGATTGAATGAGCTTCTGCCGCCTAATTAATGGAATTTCCCTGGAGAACAGGCTCTGTCTGCTGAAGAAGTGGTGACCATTTCAGAAATCAGCAATTAGTTAGCAGTAGGGGGTGGAGGATGGGAACTTAGAAGATGCTCTCAGTAGGATAATAACAAGTCCTGCCTGAAGGCATTGGGGATCAAAGCTAATGAAAGAGAAAAGTGAAGATGTTGCCGGGTCTTTATCTTCCCAAGGCTTCCACCTGGTGGTGAGCATCACAGTGTCGACTATAAAACACACTTTTCCTCTGATCTTACAAGAAGAAATCTACAAGATAAACTGTCTAAAAAAAGAAAATTATTTATTGTTGCTACTTTACATAGGAGTGGGAATAAAAAAACAATGCACAATTATAGCACCCATGATGACACCCATCCTAATTATTAAGTTCAGGTGTTTCAGCCAGACCCATTGCTAGTAGGTGTATTAAATCAATTATATAAAATACAGAATGTTACCATCATTGTGGCAACAGACATAGGAAGGTATTTTTTAGTTCTAGCAAGGATGTGCCTGTGTACAAAAACCAAGATCCATGAAGAAAGTTTGATGTGTGTTTGGTTGTCCTCCAGTGACCTACACAGAGCCCATATCTGACCATTGTACACTTTTGGGATGATTTAAAATGCTGACTGCAAGTCAGGCCTTCTCATCTTTCCACATACACAGAAAACCTGGTGGAAACCCCTTCCAGAAAATTAGAGGCATCAAAAGGGAAAAAAATAATGACAGTGGTTTTAAAATGGGATGTCTGACAAGCTCATTGTTTGGTGTCCACATACTTTCGACAACCAAATGTAGCCGTTCCACAATACTTGTGATAATAATCTGTAAATAGAAGAGACCATTTTTTGGTTAAGTGCTATGTTTTGATGAAGAAACAGATGTAAAGAATGATGGAGGGAGCAACTCATACTCATCAAGGTAGTGCCTCATCACTTGAAGATTAACAGAAGTTAAATAATAATATTTTTTTAAATCGGCAGTGTTGGTTGTACATATTATCATTGTTTGAATGGAGACCAGACTATATTTTATTAGAAATCCAAGTCATTTCAAAAGGTTCCCAGCCCCACTGCTGCATGGTGCATCCATTCACATAGTTGGTGAACATTCTCTGCCTATGTGTCACATGGAAAAACCTCACCTAAGGTATTTAGATGAGAAGATCAGGAGAGAACCGTGTGAGCACTGTGTGCATGCAGACAGGATACAGAGGGCCAGAAAAAACATGCTTGGCATTTCTGCAAGTGTATGATTACGGTCACTCTGGTGCCCAGTGATGGCTGTGGGTAGCTAAAGAGCATTCTCCGTTTAAAACCTCTCCACAAAAATGTGACACAACAGCTCAAGGAAAATGGGCAAACAAACTGAACATTTTTAGAAAGCAATGTACTGGCAGCAGATCATTAAGCTGTTTAAATATGAGGCTCTTCCTGGATGGCAAGAACAACCTTTAACAATTGTTTAGGAGTCATTGGGGTCCAAAATGAATGTATTTGTTTATATCATATCTAAAAAACTACACTTTATCGTCCAATTTATTACGACGACCTGTAAACCTGCTTGTTTATGTAATTATCCAGTCAACCAGTCATGAGGGGGGAAGTTCATGTTCACATCAGAATGACTTTGAGCCTGGCGTGGTTATTGGTGTCAGACGTGCTGGTTTAAGTATTTTGAAAACTGCTGAGATTTTTACACACAATCATCAGTATAAATTAAACATAATATATAATGCAAATAACATCATAAGCTGGAGAGGTGTGACCAGACCAGTAAAAGACTATAACAGGTTTTACTACTATTAGCCAAGGGTCTGAATACAGGACGTAAATAAACTACAGGACACTTGGATATATGACCAAACATTACATGATCATAAGTATGTGGACACCTGGCCATGTCCTTGACTGGATCCCATTCCAAAACTATGAGCATTAGTATGCTCTTGGTCCCCCTTTGTGACTATAACAGTGTCCACTATATTAAGAAGGTTTTCCGGGTGTGTGAGATTTTCGGGGTGTGTCTGTGGGAATCTGTGCCTGTTTACTAGTCTATTAGCTACTGTTAACTGAGAAGGCCTGGCTCACAATCAATGTTTCAGTTAATCCCAGGGATGTTCAGTGTGGTTTAGGTCAATGTTGTTCCCATAAAGTTGTTCATTTATTACAGATTTTTGATTGCTTTTACACATTTGTTAGCAATGCATATGGCTGAAACAACTGAAATTAAGAATTTTTAGCAATATAATGTAACTTGTGCTGTAATTTAATGATGTATAATGTGCACATTGCATAAAAGATTATATCAAATAATAATCAACAGCTCTTTTTTGCACATGATTCTCCTTCTCTTCATTTTTAATGAAACAGTAAAGACATGATTTGAGTTATTAAAAGCACCTGCTGGTGTTTTATATTACTGAAGGGAATTTCTGGTATTCAGAGCTCCCCGGTACTTATTGTGTTTTTAAACACTGAGCTTTACTGCAGGCAGGAAGTCGCCTGTGGATCGTGCAGACCTTAAGACAAGTGCAGGTCAAAGGGACACCATCAAAGGTTTCTATGGACATGTGAGATATATGTGCTTTCCTGAAAACAAAGAAAATGCTCAAAACTCACCCAGACATAAGAAACGGGGTGGAAAAATAGAGTCGGTTTAAGAAGTTAAGCAAATTGAAAACATGATGGATTTTTTTTTATGCAACACATGACATTTTGAATTCGCTGGGCAGGGCAGGAATCAATATTCCCTAAATCCATCCCACCTGCAATCCAGATGTTTATTTATTGAAAAATTTCTATTTAGAAAATATTTTAGTAGAAAAAATGTTCCTTTTAAGTCTCTTGTATTTAATTTTAATTCATAGGTTGGTATTTGTGTCACATCTGTTTCTAAATTTCACATGAATTTCTGAACCTGTATGAACTCACCCATCACACATAAATGATTTGGGAGAACCTGAAGAACATTTAATTGGACATATATATGAAAAAATGCCAAATTCTACACCTACAGTAATAAGAGGTGAGAATCAAACCCTGGAGTGGTGCAGCCCCAACACTCATACCAAATATGTTACAAATATTTGGTTTTATTTTACCAAATAAAAGTCACTTTTCCCCATCAAAACTCTTTTATATATTATTAATAAGTCTAAGATTTTTAAAACAGGGACTTTGATACTTTGATACCACTAATTAGTTTAGGGGATCAAACCTTGGACGCCAGATCCGTGCCGCACCAACTTCACCCACTGTCTTACCAAGCCGTCCAACCAATCACATCTAATTCTTAAACTACTGAAGAAGACACAGACTCCAGAAACTTGTGAGAAAGCTTATTAGCAGTTAATTAGCTAGACTACTAGCCTGCCTGTTAGCTTTGTGCTAACATTATTTACACAACATTTATTTAGGTGTAATTTATTTAGTAAATACAGGTTATGCTTAATTGTCTAAATTTCACATTCAGAGGAGCTTCCACAAAACAAATCCTCTTGGCATATCGACAGATTTTCATCCACAGTACATTTAAACGTGAGGGGATTCCCCAGCATCTGACATCAAGCCCTCGGCTGCAACCAATTCCGAAACATTTCGTCACATGGCAACAAACACAATGGGTGATCTTTACAATGACGTGTTCTGGAAAAAGGCCATCAGAGAAAAGGAAAGGAGAAAATAAACAAATTGGAACGAGAAAGGGACACGAGGAGATCGGTGTGTCTGTTTATAGACTTCCTGTAGGAACTAGATGTGCAGGCTGTTTTCTGTGATGCTGGACTGGGGCAGCTTTTTTAAAATAAAATAATCCAATTTCTGAGTTAAACAGAATATTTATAACATTTAATAATGAATTATGTCATACAAACTCAAATCCAAAAAGTTGAGACAGTGGGAAAAATCAAATAAACAATAATTTGCAAGTTCTTTTTTTTAACCTGTATTGAATTGAAAAAAGTAGAAAGACAAGATATTAAATTAGTCTTATTGTTTTGTATATATTCACCAAACTTCATTTCAATTCACCAGTACCTGGTAACATAATAAATGTGTGCATTATGCAGAGGACTGAATCTCACTTAAGTACCAAACAAACTCATGGTCAGGTGTCCATCTACATTTGGGCGTATTGTGCACTTGTTTTTCTGCACTGCCTAACTTCCTAGTATCTAAGTTGTCTAAGTGGCTCTAGATGACCATGTCAAAGTATTAGAAATTAGAACAGTAGTCAGCAGAGGCTGTTGGGTAGATCAGCTAAACTAAAGAATTATTAATCAACTGAGAAATGCAGACTTAAATTTCCTTTCCATTACAATAAAGATTTGGGACTATAAACATTGACCAATCCAAACCACTGATGATATAAACCACAAAACCACTTGAGCTGAAGAATCGCCACATCACATCCCAAAACCATCAAAGCACCAACTCTCAGTGGCTTCTGGATATCTGTCCAGCTCAGCACTTTTCCATACATCCCAGCACCCTCTGCTTTCATGTGCCAGTGTAATGATGTGTAAAGGACAATCCTGACTAATACAGCCCTGGCTGGGGTTTAGCCGGTGGGCGTGACGAACGAGTCAGCCTTTACCCTGTCTCTTGTTTAAAGGGTGTATACCAGCAAGGCACACTGGGACTGGTGTATACCACTGGGCTGTTGCTCAAATGTTCCGTTGACTTTGGCTGTTAGTTTCCCAAAGCCATAGAGCCTGACAGGAATTCCAGCACTGCAAGCACAAAGAGCTCTTTTTAATCCCTGCAGGGGAGAGGGACGTGGAAAAGGGGTGAGGGGAGACGGACATGGTCTCCTCCTCCTTCACCATTAGCTGTGACATGGATGTTACAAACTGCTTTTTGCAGTGAAAGACCAGAAACCTAGAGGGATTGATGAACCTTTGTGACGGAGTGGCATCACTGGGGTTGTTGGAAAATTTTGCTTCCATTCTGTATTCAAGAGAAAATGAGACATTAGAAATCTTGGACGGCCATCTATCCTTTCACTATTATATTAGTTTATTAATCTCTATATCTGGCGGCACGGTGGCTTAGTGGGTAGCACTGTCGCCTCACAACAAGAAGGTCCTGGGTTCAATCCCCAGGTGGGGCGGTCCGGGTCCTTTCTGTGCGGAGTTTGCATGTTCTCCCCGTGTCCGCGTGGGTTTCCTCCGGGTACTCCGGTTTCCTCCCACAGTCCAAAAACATGCCACCAGGTTAATTGGAAACACTGAATTGTCCTATAGATACCTAGCCGCTAGATGCACTAGTGCATTGTAGTGCCGGTCCCAAGCCCGGATAAATTAGGGAGGGTTGTGTCAGGAAGGGCATCCGGCGTAAAAATTGTGCCAAATCAATGAGCGATCATGAGGATGACTCGCTGTGGCGACCACTGAAAAAGGGAAAAGCCAGAAGAAGAAGATTAATCTCTATATCTATCCATACATCTTTTAATTTATATGTCCAGCTGTCAATACACATCCATCTCTACATTCATCCATCTATTAATTTGTCTGGACATTTATCCATCCATACATCAGTTTATTACTATTTATATCTATCCAACCATTTACCCATTTTAATATCTATATCCAGCTGTCAATCCCCAGCTATTAATTTAATTATTGATCTCTACATTTATCCATCTATGCATCCATCAATTAGTCTGGACACTCATCCATCCATTCATCTATATATCAATTTAATAATCTCTATATCTATCCATCCATTATTTATTGACCTTCATCAGTCTGGACATTCATCAATCCACCTATTCATCTATGAATCTGTCCGTTTATCTGTTTATCCATCTGTCCAGCCATTTAGCAATCTATTAGTCTAACAGGCAGTAGAGCCGTTTACAATTGTGTATAATTCCAGTAGATTTTTGATCAGATGTTCCATTCATGAGTCCATCCATTGATCAAGCCCCACATTTATCTATTTGCCTACAATTACGATCAGTATGTCCATTTGTTTGAAAGCATTCCCTTTAAAATGTTCTAATGGAATAGAATACCTTTATTTGTCATATATACAGTACATATACAGATGTACAGTACAACAAAATTCTCTCTTCGCATATCCTAGCTTGTTTTGGAAGCTGGGGTCAGAGCGCAGCGAGCCCCTGGAGCAGAGAGGGTTAAGGGCCTTGCTCAAAGACACAACAGTGGCTGCATGGCAGAGCTGGGATTCGAACTCTCAACCTTTCAGTTGATATCCCAAAGCTTTACCCACTAGGCTACCACTGTCACTATAAAGGTTATGAATTTCCCGGTGGTTCCATAGCCATCCAGCATAAACTCAACGTGTATGGTGTCTGTGAGACAGAATCGGGAAGTTAGCAACCAGCTTTTCTTTGCCCTGTATGACATTTAAACATATGGAGAGTTAAATTAGTTTAAACAGGAATAATATAATCTGGTACTGAAATACTTTCTGCATAACTTCTTGGATAGAAACCTGCTGTATGTGTCGTTTTGGAATGTCACAGCATTTACTGCTGATTATCCGAACACATAATGATTGTGTGGATACTAAGTGTAGGGTGGTGTAAACCTCTAATGAGAGGGTTTTTATTTCTCACCGCTTCCAAAGTGCAGCACAGTGCACCATTTAAGAATATCATTTCTAGCACATTCTTGGATAACTGAGAACTAATTTGTGTATATAAAAACAGCAACATGCCCAAAACAAACCTCTTTCTGTCTGCTTTTTGGAGCTAGTAGAACCTGTTACTAATATGGACATCTGACCATGAGCTTGTTGTACATGAAATTTCAAAACCATGGTCACTCCAGGTCATTCTAAAGTTGTTAATTGGGGTTAATGTCAGGGATCTTTGCAGGTCACTTCAGTTCTTCCACGGCAAATTCACTCAACTATTTATTTACGAAGCTCCTTTTTTGAGTCACAGCCAGTCGGGAACAGTAAAGCACCTAAAACTGTTGTTACAAATTTGACAGCGCTTTTGGTTGGTTGTTGGCTGTAGACAACAGTCAGCAATAGATATGGGTGAAGCTCCAAATTCAGTCATTGGGATTGGTGTCCACATACTTTGGGTCAAATTAAAGATTCATTCATTCATGGTCTGTTTTACCACCGCTTTATCCTAATTAGGATCGTGGTGGGTACAGTTCTCCGGGTAAAAGGTAGGAAATGCCCTGGACAGGTCACCAATCCATCACAGGGCAAACACACATACACACACGTACATAGGGGGACTCCAGTATTTCCATTTAACCTGTGCATGTCTCTAAACTGTGGAGGGAAACCAGAGCCCCCAGGAGAACAAGCAAACTCCACACAGAAGGTTCCAGGACCGCTCCACCTAGGATTCAAACCCAGGATCTTTTTGCTGTGAGGCAACAGTGCTACCCACCAAGCCACTGTGGCACCCCATAAAGAAGATTTAGCTCCTCTAAATGAAAGCAGTGATGCAAACAAGTATATATACATATTTTTAAATGTCCAAAAATCCCCTTCAGTTCTCATTTTGGTTTGTTCCCCAAAGCCATCCAAGATATGCTGGCCTGTGCCAGAATAAGACTCACCAAATTAAGCTAGTCAGACATTATTTGCCATTGGCACAAAGCACCGTACAGACTTGGTGAGATGTGCCAGGGGTGCGTCTACATTCACCAACAGACTGAGACTCTCCACAAGTGTCTACTTTAAACTCCATTCAAAACCACAGACAAAAGGAAAATCATGGGCCAAGAATTTCGATTCAGACCCAAAGAGCAAGAAAACTGGGACCACAAACAGCAGCGGCTCCTTCAAAGAAAGAAGGACGTCAACACTCACCTTTTCACCGCTACTCTGAAAAGCAAGAGTTCCAATGAGCAAGTCAAGTGTCCTCCAGTCAGCAGTCTCTTAGCAAGCGCCAGTCCGGACATCAGTTTGAAAGAAAATAAAAGAATACCCACAGTTCCATGAGGCCCAGAGCAGAGGACTAAAGAGCAGTGCTATGTTGTGGACACTAAAATGTGGCATTGTGAAGGAGAACCAAGAGCAGGACAAGGAGGAAGCTGAAGCAAGTGAAAGGAAACAGCTTTGGAAATGTCTTTAGCTAATGGAAATCTCATCTCACCTCCTTCCTGAGGTACTTTTGTTGGTTACTTTTTTTTCAAAGATAAAGACTGGAGGGTTTACACATTCTAACTAGTTAATTCAGCTGTCTCGGACACACTTATTACTAACAGGTTCATGTCCATAGACAATCATTGGTAGGAGAATGGGTCATACTGAAAGGTCACTGACTTTCCATGAGGTACCATCATAGGATGGCACCTTTCCAATGAGCCAGTTTGACAATTTGCTGCCCTGTGGAAGCTGCTCTGATCAGTTGTAGGTGCTAATATTGTAAAGTAGAAACATCTTGGAACAACAACAGAATTGTTGGCATATCAAGTGCTGTAGCATATAGCATGTAACAATGGCTCTGTTCACTGGGACTGTCACAGATTGACTGTTCGTGACTGGGGAGATGTATTGGTAGTACAAGCATAAGGGTCTATGCACTTACAGAACATCAGCTGGAGTGGTACAAAGCACATCCCTAACTGACTGCTGAGCGGGGGAATTAAAGATTCACGTGCTGGCAGTGTAATAAACAAAATAATAAAATTTAAATCTTAATGTTATAACATACTTATATACTGTATGTGTACTTATGATATGATATGATACAGAATTACAGCCCACATTGTGGGTGCCACACAGAACCTGGCTCTTGAGTACATGGGATCAAATCTCAGCCCTAGTAACTGTCTGGAATTTGCCTCATATGCTTTTTTGTGTATGCTTCATGTGGGCTTTCTCTGGGTTCTTTGGTTTCCTTCTACCTACCAATAACAAGCAGAAGGTGGATTGGCTACCCTAGATAAATGTGTGATGCCATGCATTTTCTAGTGGTGTAGGCATTTGTAGCTTAGTGGTTAAGGTACTGGACTAGTAATCAAAGGGTTGCTGGTTCATGCCCCACCACTGCCAGGTTGCCACTGTTGGGCCCTTGAGCAAGGCCCTTAACCTTCAATTGCTTAGACTGTATACTGTCAAAGTACTGTTAGTTGCTTTGGATAAAAGCATCTGCTAAATGCCAAAAATGTAAATGGTGGCACCTGATTGGAAGGATGTGGTTATTAAAAAAATAAGTGAATAAATCTTGCACAAATCCCTGAACTTAACCCTATCAACACCCTTGGGATGAAATGGGAAAGCCTTCCAGAGAAGAAGACGCTATTACAGCAGCACTGCAGGACTGACTTCTTATTACTGACCATGGTTAAGGATATGGTATTTGGGTTTAAGCCTAAATCCCTGGTGCTGTACCTCAATTACACTACCTGCTGCCCTACATGCCACCCAGTGTAAGTGTACTGTAATTTAATATTCCTTAAAAACCAGCTTTTCACTACAGAGGAATTAAAACTCCTTTCTTATTGTCCTCAGTGTAGTTGAAATCTGAGGAATAAAACAGGCTGCATTTCCAGTTTGAATATAAACTGCGGCCAAAACGTTTAGCTGTTAAGTGCTCTTGATACAAGTACAGATAATTATCATGGATAACATAGTGTCCCACAGAAGAAGAAATTATTGCAGTGTTATTGCCAAATCTGAAAACCAGGGAGCTGTTTTACAGTGCTCAGCCTTTAATGTGTATCTGATTTTGGAAACTGACCTTTTATTTTACATGCAATAATAAAAACAAGGGAACTAACATGACATTCATTCATTTATTTATTTTCATTTTTTTTGCCTCTCTGAATCTTTCAATAATGTTATGAACTGTAGATGGTAAAACCCCTGAATTCCTTTCAGCTGTGCTTAGTAAATGTTGTTCTTAAACTGTTGGACTTTTAGCTCAAGCAGTATTTTCAGTGGCAGACTTTTAATAAAGCTCCTTTCATACCCGGTCATGAAAGCAGCACTTGTTTTAAACATGTTTCTTATTTTAGCTTCCATTTTACTTTGCTTTTTGGAACATGTTGTAGGTGTCAAATTAGGAATTAGCCTGTATTAACAGAAATCAATAAAGTTAATTAGGTAAAACATTAACTATCTTTTTTAATGCTGTTTTAATGCTGTTTTTAATTATTAATCTGGTGCTTTTTTGGTATTTTTCTTCATAATTAATCACAAAGAACTAATAATCCTCAGGTGTACAGTTACATTTGTGCTATCTAGCAGACACTTTTATCCAAAGCAGCTTCAATTATTACTAAATATAATTCAAGCAGTTAAGGGTTAAGGGCCTTGATCAGTAGTGGTGGGGTTTGAACCAGCAACCTTTTGATTACTAATCCCACACCTTAACCACTAAGCAACCATTGTTTTTTAAGCCATCTGTCAATCTATTTTCTATGCAAACAAAAATGCGGACAAATTACACATATAACATATGTGTAGGGTGGACATGAATGTAAACAAACAAGCTGCTCCAGTTTTTCACAGTAAAACCAATTACAATTTGTTTGTTCTCAACCTTTTATACATACAGTAGTATCTTGTAACTCAACGTCCCCTAAACTCAAAATCTTTGAAACTCAATGCCCTTCGTCGAGAAATTTGTACCCCTAAACTCAACGTGTCCCTTAAACTTCAGTTTGTTTATTTTATTTCAATTTAACAATGAACAGCCGCTTTGTTCAGCGCTCGGCTTGAGCGGTGCAGTAAAACGTCATCAAAGTGCGCATATGAGACGAATCTGCATTTGTGTGGAATAACCGTCAGATTCACTTTGAAAGCTCCACGTGTATCTGTGTTTATCTGGATTTTCCTCCTGTTTCACTTTTAAACTTGTGTTTGTAAGAATCAGCTTTTAATTTCAGTGTTTTTATTTTAGATTTGTGTTTTTTTCAGTGTATAAGTGTCAAAAACAACCCCATTATTTTACATTTGCCAAAAATATATGCAGGTCCATGGGACCATGGAACACATTAACAGGTTTCCCATACATCCTTATGGGAAAAAATACTTTGAAACTCAACACCTTTAAAACTCTACGCCAGTCCCAGAACCAATTGACGTTGAGTTTTAAGGTGCCACTGTACTTGTATCTAGATTTTCAGATACAAATTATGACATTTTGTAGATGAATTTTAGTTTAGTTTTAAGGAAGGTTCTAAAATTTCTTCTATTTTATGAGCCTAAAGATTCGTCTATGCAGGTTTAAGCCGAGAATGGAAAGACTGTGAAGAATTAGAAGTTTTCCTACAGCAGGAACACTGGCAACACTTCAGCAGAGGGTTTTTATTTTTATAACAGCAGCTCAGATTGAACAATCCTTCATTTTTAGCCAAAAACCACTGGATGACATGAAGCTGACACAAATATAATAAGATACAATATTAAAATGATGCCACCATATTCAAAAGCACTACCTGGCAGACACTGATACACTGTACACATACCTGTATAATCCCAGCAGGTCCCCAAAAACAGTTTCTGTAAATAAAAATCCTAAAACACAGCCAGAATTTGGAAATAATCCAGCCAGATGGTGTGGAGTGGAAGAAATGTCCTCCAGGTTCTATTTAAATTCTATTCAGGACAGAAAAGAAAACTTCTCTCTCCTGTTCTCTCTACCACGCCCCCTTCTTGGCATTTACCCTACTAGCACCTCCTGCCTGACCTGACACAAGGCCGTCATTATCCCAGTCGAAGAAGTCCTCGCTTGTTCCCCATTGTCCCAGGAGCTCATGTTGTAGGAGGTGCTGTGGAAAAAATTGTGCACTAACTTTGGCTCTGGCAGCATTTCGGTACTGAGTAAGAGCAACGGGATTGTTGCCCTGTTGCCGTGCCAAGCAAGCAGAGCTGAGGTCCGTGTTTTAGACTGAATTATCGGTCCTTTTGTGAGCTTTTTGTGCTGTTTGTTCACCCTCGATGTCCTCTGACACCAAACAGCCTTTCCTCAGCCTGGAATTGATCAATGCTCAATGTTTCATCTTGTATGTTCTACACTAAGGTGCATGGATCCCATTCCAAAACCATGAATCCATGTACCTTAGTGTAGAACATACAGGATGAAACATTGAGCACCTACAGCTGAAAACACCCCTATTTTCCCACCCTAAACCCATTGTTGCTATAACAGACTGCATTTTTTGGGAGGTTTACCATGAGGTTGCTATCAGAATCTACGTACACCTACAGTATACAGAAAGGCCAAACTAGTATTTATAATGGGCAGTTGTAGCCAAAAGGTCACTGGTTTAAGCCCCACCACTGCAAGGTTGCCAGTGTTGGGCCCTTGAGCAATTGAGCAATGAGCATTGTAAGTCACTTTGGATATGAAAAATCTACGTATTTACAAATATAAACAAGGATTTGACCTATGCAGCTACTAATCACCTAACCTAACACACACAAAACCACAGATCATGCAGCCTATATTAATTCTAAATGTGTATTCCGTATTCCACATTATAAATAAATTATGTGACTCCCTTCTCAATTTCTCATTTACTTGACTTTTGTGTGGAAACCCAATGGAAGACCACTTTTTAAACCAAATGACATTTAAAAAAGGAAGAAGAATGTGATTAGTGCTCAATTCCATATGATTTATTATTAAATATTTTCTCTCTATGATTTATTGACCTTGGAAACTCCACACAGCCGGCAGTGGGCTCAAAATAAATAATCTCTTCTATATTAAAGCAAATCTGGAAAATAGATCCATTTGTTTACATTTGTCAGACTGACTTTATAGTATAATAAATCTGGAAAGTCTATTGTGGATTTTTCTGGGGGTTATAAATGGTGTTTAAATGAAGTATTTGGCAGTAGAGGGTTGTCACGCTCATCCAGAGCCAAAAAGCTCAAGACAGTGGCTGAGTTCACAATAATAAATAAGTAGTGCCAGAGCGGATCAAACCGGGCATCAAGGTTTTTTAAAGAAAGCAGGTTGCCAACAGATGAGCTGGCAATTCTGTGAGAAAGAAACCCTGATGAATAGAAACACTTCCACCTGAAAAGTAATCTGGTACAAATAACTCCACAGGTTGAGCAGTAAATAATCCTAAAGATAACAGACGACAACATGATAGTTTAACAACATGATTTAGATGGGCTATAATGCTCAGGATGTCAGTAAGATTTCCAGGTGTGAAATCACATAGAGCTCTAAAATCTATAAGCAAGACTTACAAGGCAGCCAATGTAAACTGAATATAAATTATTTGGAAACAGAGGGTTGTAGAAAGAGCTGTCACACCACCCCTGATGCAGCTCTCTCCAGAGCCAAAAAGCTCAAGACAGTGGCTGAGTTCCTAATAATAAATAAGTAGTGCCAGAGCGGATCATGTCTGGCATCACGGTTTCAGGAGACAGCAGGTTGCCAACATATGAGCTGGCAATTCAATGAGAAAGAAACCATGATGAATAGAAACACTTCCACCTGGAGCAAATTAATGCTCAACAAAGTGTAGATGCATGTCAGTTAAGAGGTTGGCAATTATATCTAGTGAAAAGAAAGTCAAATAGGTCTGAATCCACTGTATGGTGGAATAAGTAAAAAAATATGTACTTTTAAATGTACTAGCATTTGTACTTCATATGTGGAGCTTTGGTTCTCTAAGCCCCCAGTCTGTAGGGTTCTTATAACGCCCATGTTTACACTCAACAAAACTGGTAAAGACTAAATACTTAATTAATTAATTAACAGTGACAACCTGGCAATGGTGGGGCTTGAACCAGTGACCTTTTGATTACTAGTCCAGTACCTTAACCGCTAGGCTACAACTGCCCTGTTTTACACACAAGGATCATTTAGAAGCATTGTTTTTGTGAGTATGGTATGAAAAGTCTCAAATGATTAAAGTTCTCAGGATGGGCTATACTGTTTTAATAGATCAGAAGCCAATGCAAAATACAATCATTGTACAGTCCAGCCAAGGGGGCACGAAATACAGTCAGAAGACAAAAGAACAGAGGGTCAAACCCCTCCTTGGGTCTATGTTTGGACATACCTGTATGACAGCCTTGTTTACACTTAGCACCAATGGTACAGACTAACTTATGCTCATGAATATTCCACTGCAATATCAGTACCACCTAGTGGATTCTTAAAAACACTGTATATATACATTCTGCAAATGCTTCCCAGCAGTGTTACAAACCCAAATGTAACACTTTCCTCCAAAACTATCCCCAAACAATCCTCTCACATCTCACAGCTCCAACAAAAATGCTTTGTATGGTAAACAGGCATTCAGCTTAGCTTATCTCTCCCACGTAACACCAGAGTCTGAAAAGCCACTCAGCTCTGCTACAGCACCAAGCCACTGTTTGCTCTATTTGATAGTTCAGGGCAAAGAAATTCCTCATGACCCTTTAGAATGAATGTAATTTCCTGTTGGTGTGTCTCTGTGAGTGTCCTGAAGAGAGCAGCTGGGGGGCAGTGACAGGTGAGAAAGTATTCTACTGAGGGGCTCACTCTCACCGTAGAAATCAATGGGTCATTCAGGGTCACAGATGGTTCACCCCAAGATTTCTTTGCTGAGAACGTCCGTGTTTGTTTTAATTCTGGTTCTGTTACAATGACACACTGTATATTACAGTACTTGTTTCATCTCATCTGCCAGACATGCCAGTAGTTGGAATGCCTATGGAAAATTTCTCCTAAATATGATTACAAATGCAGTGATGTAGTGACACATTCACTGTTGCATTCCTCACATTGGGGTCAGAGTATCAAAAGGATGCCAGAAGTGGGATGAAGGTAGGAATGTTTCTATGAGGGAGCCTTGGAAGAAACAAATAGATCCATTAGGGGATCTAATCTATTCATCTGTCAGATTTTATCATTCTGTTTTAAATCTCAAATATCAAAGACTGTTTTAAATGACTTTTAATATACATGCTAATAATATAACTGGATAGTAATCTGGAAATCAATTTTAGAACTAAGAGGTACGAATAACTCCACAGGCCGAGCAGTAAATAATCCTAAAGATCAACAGAAGACTGGCTCTAGTTAAACAAAGTGATTTAGATGGGCTATAATGCTCATGAGGTCAGTAAGATATACAAGAGTGAAACCACATAGAGCTTTAAAATCTATTAGCAAGACTTACAAAGCAGCCAATGTAAACTGAATAAAGAGGGGTCAATATGATCTGACTTTCTTTTCCTGGCAAAGACGTTCTGCAGAGGCAGCGTCCACCAATATGAAGTCTACCGACAGGAACAGTATAGGTCAACCGGCCAACAACTCATTGCAATAATCCAAACCAGAGGTTATAAAAGTATGTCTGAGTTTTCCAGCTGCATGTAAGGATAACATATGTCCTATTTGTGCTGTTTCTCAATTGTCAAAGCCTATTATATAATAATCAAATAATAAACAAGCATCGACTGTTATGCTAAGGAAGTACTGATACTGAATCTGACCAAACTGATAAGTATAACTGTCTCAAAGTGAAAGTCAGTACTATGTTAATGAATTACATGTCTCAGGGGTGAGATAAAAACTCCACACAATAAGTGGCCTAGAATCGATCCTTGTGGGGCACCATATTGCACTTTTAGACTTAGCAACTAAAAATGCATCAACAAACAACATAAAACTGTATAATAAATAAGTACTTTTGTGATTTACAGCATGTCACATCCTGCAGCCATGTTACCAGATAAGAATGGTGTACCTGGAAGCGGACTTTCTTCAGCATCTTCAGCAGCGTCTGCCACCAGCCAGCACTTAGGATCCCAGATGTGTATTAATTATAATACAACACACTCCAAGCCTTACACACAACTGTGCTAAAGTGTATCAAAAATCATTTTCCCCAAAACTAACACATATATGTTTTTGTGCCAGATGAACGACTAAAAACGAGCAGCAGCCGTGGTGACCTAGTGTCTAGTGTATCTGTAGTCTTGCTGTCTGTCTGCTCTCTCACTCTCATGTAAGCCCTTAAACAAAGCCTGGCTTGGCGCTTATCTGCTTGCTCATTCATCCGAAAGAAAGACCCACCCTCTTTTATGACTCGGAGAGCAATCATTAACACCCCTTCCTCCAATGCGTCAAGTAGGGTACACTTCTACCCCCACAACCAACCCAGCCTATTACAGTAACGCCTTACAGCTTAGCTCTAGCAACACAAATACAGCTGTTTCCTATGACCAAACATTGTGCAGGTCTGCATCACTGCCGTCTTTCCTGTTCCACACAGAGCAGGGTCAGGGAAGACATAGTTTGATGATGGTGTGGAGGAACTTCAGTGTCCTGCGCAGAGCTCTGACCTCGAGTCCAATAAACACCTTTGGAATGAATTGAGACTGCAATTGCAAACCAGGCCTTCTCAACCAATCACTGCCCAACCTTACAAATGCTCTTCTGACTGAATGGGATGAAATTCTCACAGACACCCCTCATCCTAATGCCAACAGTTTTGGATTGGGATGTCCAGCAATCAAATGGGTAGGTGTTCATAGTTTTAAGTTTTTCAGGTGTCATTTTTGCCCATTAGAAAACTTCAGCTCAATAGTCTGTGCACCAAGATACAATTCTTTTCCTGAAAACAAACTGACAGCACATTTTCACTGTCTTTTTTATGCATTTTTCCCAATTTTCCTCCCAATCTAGGCATATCCAAGTACCCGCCTCCACCCCTGACCGAGAGGAGTAGGTCAGCCAAAATTTTAAAGTCATTTTTTTGTTCTTTTGTTTATTAAATAATGGTTTACGAGAATGAACAAATCACAGATTCGAGTTTTATAGTGTTTTACAATGTGTACCAACTTTTCCAGAAATGTATTATGCAAGGGTCCCTTTGGAGAAGTCAAAATATTCTCTCAATGCAGGACCATTTTAATTTATTATACATTTCTCTACGCATCAGGGGAAACTTAAAACTCAGATCATGTACAAAATCACCAAATAGCTTAAAACCAAGCATTGATCAGTGTACGTTCACATAATGTGGATGTTTATAGATTAGTGTATATATTATTAACATGAATTTAAGTAATGTAGCTGAACACATAAGCACGTGGATCCTGACCATCAGCTTGTTGGACACCACATTGTAAAATAATAGACATTAATATTGAATTCGCCTCAACAGCAGTGTCTACAGCAGCAGCCAGTTATCAGGAAAGGCTTTTTTCTCAGGTCTTGAAACGAGACAGAGAGGGATAAAGTGGGTCCAGTGCGCCCCCTGTTGAGCTGTTCACGTAACTGTATTTGTGATGCACTCCTAACATTTTTCCAGTCTGATTTAGCTTTGAAAACCAGTTTGTCTCCTTTTTGCCTCCTTTCAGGGTGTTTTTAATCATTTTTATCTATAAAACTACTTTGCTTTGTCTATTGTAATAATCACTATACAAATAAAATGCATTATTTATATTTGCGGCATTTAGCAGATGCTTTTATTCAAAGTGACTTACTGTTCTGTGACAGTATATTATCTAAGCAATTGAGGGTTAAGGGCCTTGCTGAAGGACCCAACAGTGGCTACCTGGCAGTGGTGGGGCTTGAACCAGTAACCTCTTGATTACTAGTCCAGTACTTTAACCGCTAAGCTACAACTGCCTGGCTATATTTGTCGCACTTAATTTTAGATATTATTAAACATAAAAACTCATGTGTACTCATACAACCCGTGCTAACAAGGTATGTGTTCCTAATAAAGTGGCATGTTAGTTTAAACAAATAATTAATAAAAAATCCCAACAACACTACTGCATGTGATACACTCACACAAGTAGTAACGTTATTAACATGCTGGTGTCATGGAATGACCCACCACTTGAATATTATCAGGGCAGTGGTAGCTCAGTGGTTAAGATACTGAAATAATAATCATAAGGTTGTCGGTTCAAGCCTCACCACCGCCACTGTTGGGCCCCTCAGCAAGGTCCTTAACCCTCAATCGCTCAAATTGTATTCACTCATAATTGTAAGTATCTTTGGATAAAAGCGTATGCTGAAATGTAAATTATCTGGTCAGTGAGGGGCCCAACGTGGGTCCTTTTAGATTAATAAAAGGGCTGCAGGGCAGGGAGCTACAGTCAGTATTTGTTTAACCACAAAGTTAATCTATTAGGCAGGTGTAGTGTATAAAATAATCAGTGCATGTAAGTACCAGATAGGTGTAGCTACTAAAATGCTCATTGAGTGCAGTTGTGTTTTAATCTGTTTAATACGTCCTACATGATGTCACTGATCTCGTTTTCTTTATTGTTTTCTCAGTGTTTTCATTTACGTTTGTTTTATTTAAGAACTGCATGTGCATCATAATCAAAACTCAAAACTACATGTTTACTTTTCCACCGGTGGTTTGATAACTTGGTTTTCTGTTTTACAGTCAATCATTCACTTACCACTTCAGGGTCGTGGTGGGTCTGGTGCCATCTGGAAACACCTGTCACAAGGCCAGGGTAACACATTCTCACACTTTCCCCTACTTACTTACGCCTGGGGCAATTTAAAGCAGCCAATCTACTTTATACTAGTTTTAGGGAGGTAAAAAGAAACCTGAATACCTGAACCCACTCCATCACAGGGAGAACATGTAAACTATTTAATAAATACTCACTTTATTAGCACTTTATTAGGTACACTGATCAAGGCAAGAAGGTCATGGGTTTGTTTCCCAGGTGGAGCGGTCCAGGTTCTTTCTGTGTGGAGTTTGCATGTTCTCCCCGTGTCTGTGTGGGTTTCCTCCAGGAGCTCCGTTTTCCTCCTACAGTCCAATTGGAGATACAAAATTGTCCATGACTGTGTTTGATATTAAAAAACTGATCTTGTGTAACCAGTAATGACCTGTCCTGTCATTAATGTAACCGAAGTGTAAAACTTGACGTTAAAATCCTAATAAATAAATTAATTAATTAATGACAATAAATAAAGTTGCACATCTTGATGTTGCATATTTGTGCACCCAGTTTTATTTACTGTAAACATGATTTTGTTTCTTTTAAATCCATACTTTTTGATAAGTACAAAGTCAAATGACTTGAGTGCTTGACTCGAAGGTGACTGGACTTCTTTTCAGGTTCTCTCATCTGAAAGGCTGATGGGGATTCCCAGGTATCAGCTTTAAGATGAGAGGTGAAACGTCTTCAAGAACCTTACATGAAATCCAGACTACTACGACCTTGATGACTGAGAACCTACATGGACAAAGTCAAATGACATTCTGAGTACACATTTAAGTGTGTATATGCAACTATAACAAACACATTTGCTAATAAAACAATGCTGTACAAATGATTTCACAATAAACTGTTTTGCTCAGCTTCCCCACACCACAGGGGAACATTTCTGACCAGAAGCACTTCTCCGAAATGGCTCGCAAAAACTGTGTAAACTGTCTTATCATAATGCTAACATGTAATACTGTAGCAGTGAAAGTGATAAGCATGAGTTTTAAACAATAATCCTGACAAGTACACACAGGAAAAGGTTTTGTAGGTATGATCAGGTGACACGATCATGAGAAGGTGGTGCGGTATTTAAGTCGCCTCTTGTAGAAACAAAGAACACACGTTAAGCTTTGGGGCAAAGAAGCGGCACCATGGCCTTTCAGTTCCAGGCTCTCCTGGGTTTCTTTACGCTCGTCTGTGTTCTGGCTCCCCTGGTCTTCACTTCAGGTGAGTGCAATGTTTTCAGGGATGAAACAAAGGGTTTTCTAGTTGTGACAAAAAGTTTGTAAACCTTACACAATTTAATGACAATTTATTGTTTCTTGTCAAAAGTAAGTAAACCTTTATATTTAATAACTTACCATTTTAGCACCAGTAACATTTCCTGCACAATGTAGTCAATGTTCTCTAACATTAACAGTAAACCAACAACCCAGTAATAATAATGTACTGACATGAGTTGCTTTAAAAAATAATTACCAGATACCAGTTTTTTAAATTACAGGAGAACAATTTGGATGTATGTTGTTTTTTAAATAAATATGTATTATAACTGTAATCAAGTCTAATAATTTGCTGAAGATTAATTTGACTATAAAAAATAGATACAAAGTTTTCATATTCCAGCCATAACCCATCAATTCTCACCTCAAGGCAAATAACAAATTTAAACACTTCTAGATTTTAATGCTTGCAACACGCTCCAAAACAGTTGGGACAAAGGCGTGTTTACCACTGTGTTCGATCATTTTCCCTCAACCCACAACACTAATTGCTGCAGTTTTGCAGGTGGAATTTTTCTCCGTTCTTGCTTGATAGATGCTTAAAGATCTCAGATGCTTAACAGTCTGTGGTCACCATCAGCTGATTCTCCTCTTCATGATCGGTCATGAAACAACTTTGTTTCAAATATCACAAAAGTATTCAGAAATACAATACACGACACTACATTGTCAGAGCAAAACAAACCATGAGGTCCATGGAACTGTCTGTGGATCTCCATGATCAGACTGTGGCAAGTCATAGACCAGGGCAAGGATATAAAACAATATCTAACCATTATAGGATATACATATATATATGTAGAGAGAGAGAGAGAGACAGACAGACAGACAGACAGACAGACAGACAGACAAATGGACAGATATAAAGATATATAAATATGTACTTGCCACTTTACAGTTCCATGGACTTCATGATTTGTTTAGTTCTGACAATGTAGTGTAATCTATGTCAGAATACTTTTAAGATATTTATTTTAAAATAGTTGCTTGCAAATCTCCATTAAAATGATATTGTTGCTTTTAAGTTGCCAGGTAAGTTCACACCCAGTGTCAAAATGAAAATGTTTTAATTTGCTTCTGAATTGCTTCTTTATTTGGAAGCAGCATAAAGTCAAATTTCAGAGACTGATTTCCATAACCCATCCTTTCTGCAGATGTCGGGAAGCCATATCCAGTTTCACTAGTTGTACACAATTCCCTCACCAACCAGAAGAATTTAACCTTCACCACTGACATTGCATACAGAGGGATCTTACTTGGAGCTATGAAGAGGATCGAGGACGCCAACAATGGATTTAAGTAAGTTATGTTGCGCTGTGAGGGTGACAAAAACTTATATGAACTTATATTGCATATGAAACAAACTCCTCACAAACAGTGACCAGGGACAAGGTTTAGACCCTGGTCTTGAACCATATCATTTGGTTTATATTTTAAAGGCAAATGAGCATGTATCTAATGTAGTGACTTTTGACCTTAAAGTATACAGTGGGGTCAAAAAGTATTTAGTCAGCCACTGATTGTGCAGGTTCTCCTACTTAGAAAGATGAGAGAGGTCTGTAATTTTCATCATAGGTACACTTCAACTATGAGAGACAAAATGAGAAAAAAAATCCAGGAAATCACATTGTAGGATTTTTAAAGAATTTATTTGTAAATTATGGTGGAAAATAAGTATTTGGTCACCCACAAACAAGCAAGATTTCTGGCTCTCACAGACCTGTAACAACTTCTTTAAGAAGCTCTTCTGTCCTCCACTCGTTACCTGTATTAATGGCACCTGTTTGACCTCGTTATCTGTATAAAAGACACCTGTCCACAGCCTCAAACAGTCAGACTCCAAACTCAACCATGGCCAAGACCAAAGAGCTGTCGAAGGACACCAGGAAGAAAATTGTAGACCTGCACCAGGCTGGGAAGAGTGAATCTACAATAGGCAAGCAGGTTGGTGTGAATAAATCAACTGTGGGAGCAATTGTAAGAAAATGGAAGACATACAAGGCCATTGATAATCTCCCTCGATCTGGGGCCCCACGCAAGATCTCATCCCGTGGGGTCAAAATGATCATGAGAACGGTGAGCAAAAATCCCAGAACTACACGGAGGGACCTGATGAATGACCTGCAGAAAGCTGGGACCAAAGTAACAAAGGCTACCATCAGTAACACACTACGCCGAGAGGGACTCAAATCCTGCAGTGCCAGGCGTGTCCCCCTGCTTAAGCCAGTACATGTCCAGGCCCGTCTGAAGTTTGCCAGAGAGCATATGGATGATCCAGAAGAGGATTGGGAGAATATCATGTGGTCAGATGAAACCAAAATGGAACTTTTTGGTAAAAACTCAACTCGTCGTGTTTGGAGGAAGAAGAATGCTAAGTTGCACACCATACCTACTGTGAAGCATGGGGGTGGAAACATCATGCTTTGGGGCTGTTTTTCTGCAAAGGGGACAGGACAACTGATCCGTGTTAAGGGAAGAATGAACGGGACCATGTATCGTGAGATTTTAAGCCAAAACCTCCTTCCATCAGTGAGAGCATTGAAGATGGAACATGGCTGGGTCTTCCAGCATGACAATGATCCCAAACACACCGCTCGGGCAACAAAGGAGTGGCTCCGAAAAAAGCATTTCAAGGTCCTGGAGTAGCCTAGCCAGTCTCCAGACCTCAACCCCATAGAAAATTTGTGGAGGGAGTTGAAAGTCTGTGTTGCCCAGCAACAGCCCCAAAACATCACTGCTCTAGAGGAGATCTGCATGGAGGAATGGGCCAAAATAGCAGCTACAGTGTGTGCAAACCTGGTGAAGACTTACAGGAAACGTTTGACCTCTGTCATTGCCAACGAAGGTTATGTTACAAAGTATTGAGTTGAACTTTTGTTATTGACCAAATACTTATTTTCCACCATAATTTACAAATAAATTCTTTTAAAATCCTACAATGTGATTTCCTGGATTTTTTTTCCTCATTTTGTCTCTCATAGTTGAAGTGTAGCTATGATGAAAATTACAGACCTCTCTCATCTTTCTAAGTAGGAGAACCTGCACAATCAGTGGCTGACTAAATACTTTTTGGCCCCACTGTATATAAGGTCATATATACCTTTTAAAAATGCCAGTAGGTTGTCTGACTGATCATTACTCACTCCCTTAGTGAGTACATGTGTGTGACTCTTTGGTCAACTGCAACAGACTGACGCTTTGTATTTTTTTGCACCTTTATCCTGGATGGCTTCAGAAACACTGCAGTCCTGATCAGGTTGAAAGGTTACAGAGGATTAATAAATGATAAATAAATGTTGTACTTTAAAACCCAGATCATAGATGGGGCAATGTCCCATTCTGGGTGGGCTCTCAGGTGGTGCAATATGGAGGTGTTTGCCCAGTCATTAGGCTTTGTGGCCAGAAGAGTACGATTTCTACATGGTTGCTAAAATCACGTCTGGATTTGTTCAGTTCGTTCATGGTTTTGGTTGACTGGCTTATTAAGTAACTAAGGGGTTGTTTTTACAGCACTGTATTGAATCATTTCTTTTCCATATTTATTAAACAAATAAATAAAATTTAATAATAATAATAATATAATGTTTTATATTCTTACTTAAGATCCTGTTGTGTAATGTATTTTTGTAATGATCCGATTTTATTCAGTGTGGCAAATATGCAATTACAGACAATCGGAAAGGGAGTTATTACCTTTTCACACCACTTTATTTTACCTTCTTGTGCATCCTGTTTATTTTGTAAAACATCCTTATGGATGGGTATAATTAACAATTTTCCCCAGTTTCTCTCCCCAACCACCATTAACCTTAAAATAAACCATTAATTCTGTCTATTGAAATGAATTACTTATTCAATTTTCTGCATAGATACACCATAAAAGATGATCCAAACTATGGTCCTTTCCTTGAGAGCGTGAATGGCGTGGCAGGCAAGGAGTCGGAACATACCTACTGGGAGTTTCTCGTCAAACTTCAGAACGGAACCGTAATAAGGCCTGATATTGGTCAGTACTGATTTAATACTACATTGTTTTAATAGGATTTTTAAGTTGTGACATTTAATGACCTTAACAATAAATGATTAGCTGATAAACTGGCAGGAATTTAACAAACACACTGGCAAGGCCTTAATCCTCTCTGTGCCATTATTCAGTACAATGAAGTGTTTGGGGAAAGTATATTTTAACATCATGTTTTACACTTTGGTTACATTCATGACAGGAGCGGTAGTCACTCATTACACAAGATTCATCAGTTCAAGTTTAATGTCAAACACAGTCACAGATAATGTAGTATCTCCAATTCATCTCACTTGCACGTCTTTGGACAGTGGAAGGAAAACGGAGCCCCCAGAGGAAACCCACCCAGACACGGGAAGGACACAGACCGCCCCACCTGGGTATCGAACCCAGGACCTTTTAGCTGTGAGGAGTTTAGGTAAAGCTGGAGACATGGACTATATTTTAAGGACTATGATAATGATTAGATAGAAAATAACCCTACTAAAAGTGTCAGAGGAATTAAAGTCCTCAGAAAACAAGAAGAACAGTTACTGTCACGTGCAGGTTAAAAGCTTTTGCTGTGTAAGACGAATATGAAAGACAGATTGATGTTATTCTCAGAATATGGAAAGTTTGATGTGGAGTGATGAATCACAATTTGAGATGTATGATGATGCCCCAGAGGGCTTCCAAAACCTGCTGGAAACACAATACTGACTGCATCCCTGTCGTGTCTGAGCATGTTTTAATCGTGGTGTCATGATGTGGGAGGCCTTTTTAGCTGCTGGCACGGGTGAGCTGCTTCACTCAAAAAAAAAATTTCCAACTCCTCTGTTACTGTATTGATTTGTTCTTGCTAATGATTTGATGTTGAGAACATTACAATTTTAGTGTCATGCACTTTTGGGATGTCCGTCACATGTCTGAACTGACCACAATCTTTTTCTTCTTTCAGGTGTTGGATGTTATATTCCCAACCCACATGATACAGTTATCTTTAAATTCACTACCTGGTAATTAAGAGGATATTGTCACTATGAATTGTTCTTTTTGTATAACGAAGAGCACTGTACAAGAACGCACATCCATTTTCATAAGTGTCTTCAAAAAATAAAAAAAAATAAAAGTTAAAAAAACCCTTTCTTATCAGTTTTTTTTTCTTAGACACAAATGTCATAACACAAGATAATTATACATATTTTCCTGATCATGCAGATTATATTTTGCTACAAAGCCTTTGCATTTCTGCTATATACTTTTTATAAAATACATTACGTGCTTTTACAGGCAGAACTGTCGCATAATGGTAGCTCAGCGGTTGCCACTATTGGGCCCTTGAGCAAGGCCTTAATCTTAATTGTACGTCACTTTGGATAAAGGCGTCTGCTAAACGCTGAAAATGTTAATGCATGGTGGGTAGTCTGGGTGTCTGGGCATCTGGATTTGCTCCTCATCCCCTAGTCTGACATGTTCTCCTCACATACATGTGGGTTCCACTTGGGTAGACTGGCTTTCTCTGACTTTTGACTCCAGATTATTCCTGGGTAGTAGTCATGCTGAAACAGGCAAGGCTTTTTTCAGATTGATATGCTGGTTAATGTGGAGTTTTGTATGTTCTTCCCATGTCTTTTGGCTTTTGGTTTACATACATACATTTGGCAACATGGCTGCATTTGATTGACCTTGGGTGTGAGTAAGTGAGCAAATAAGTAGAGGTGTGTGTCAACCTGTAATGGACTGGGCCCAGTGATCCAGACCAGTATAAAGTGGTTTGCAAAAAATAAAAAGTAAATAATTTTTGGAAAATAAATAATGTTATTTACATTTAGCAGAACAGATTTACATTTACTGAGCACTTTATTAGGAACACATGTTCTGAATGTACATTTACCAGCCACTTACCTGGGTCTGGGTATAAATTTAGTGATTGTAGTCCACTCCTCTCTACTACATCCATCCATGAAAAGGACCCTATAGGACCCCCAGTGACCAGATATTATATAAGTGATGGATCATTCTCAACACTGCAGTGACACTAACAGGGAAATGGCATGAAAGTGTGTTTTACTGATTTAAGTGTATCAGGTGCAGCAGTGTTGTTGGGATTTTTAAACCCATCAGTGTTGATCCAAGGAGTGCTCCAACCAAAACTACAGCCAACATCATCTTTGAGAAATATTAACACACACTGCGCATAGAGAAGTTGGAATGGCAGTTGTAGCCATTAGGTACTGGACTAGTACTGGACTAGTAAGCAGAAGGTTGCTGGTTTAAACCCACCACTGCCAGGTTGCTACTGTTGGGCCTTTGACTGTATACTGTAAGTCGTTTTGGATAAAAGTATCTGCTAAATACCAACATGTAAATGAGAAAAATAAGCTTTAGTCAATAACTGTACACCTAAATGAACGTTAATAATAAAAAGGCCAGTAGGGTTAATTACTATTCAAAAATCCAAACAACACTGCTGCACCTACACACCTTTCATAACAACACACACTATCATATCATTACAGTGATAGTGTCATTGTAGTTCTGAGAATGGTCCACCAGCTAAATAATAGCTAAATGTAGGTCCTTTAGTGTCCCTTTCAGTTAATGGATGAAGGAAGAGAGGGACTACAGTCAGTAACTGTATACCCACAAAGTACATCTATATGGAAGTATTAGCCCATAACATGCCTGTAAATGTCCATTCAAAACAGGAAAGAAAACAATGTTGTGTAATATATAGCTTACTGAGTTGAATACTAAAGCCTTGTAGATCTGATTTCTGACTTCATGTATAATGTTCTTTTGTGATCTGAATCCTTCCTGGAAGTTTTTTTTCATTCTGAAATACTTTTCCTCTGACTTCTTTATCCACTTCTGTTCCTGCCAACTTTAATAACTCCTCAAATCTAATCTCAAGCCTGCAAAGCTTTCACCTTGCTCTCCTCCAAGGGCATTTCCTGGCAGTTCTCCTAGGCCAACATTTTATTCTAATGTGCATAGCACCGATTATCAGTCGGGCCAGTGAAATGTTATCATGTTTGATTTTTACAAACATGCAGGTCTAGTATGTATTTAACAGTTAAATTCAAATATTAGAAAGTGTAGTCAGCAATTTACTGCATTTATTGAAGGCATTTGGCAGATGCTTCTTATCTACAGCAACAATTAAGATAGTAAACAAGCAACTGAGGGTTACTCAAAGGCCAACAGTGGCAGATTGGTGATTGTGGAACTTGAACCTTGACCTTCTGTCCCTTAATTTGTCTGCATGTATGTACACTATGGACAGAAGTATTGGGACACCCCTTCTAATTTTTTAATTCATGTGTTTCAGCTACAACAATTGTACACGTCATAAATCAATTATATAAAGGAAATTATATTCTTCCAACTTCGCAGCAACAGTTTAGCGAAGGACTTTTACTGTTTCAGCATGACTGTACCCCTGTGCATTTTTAAAAAAAATCCAGTGATTTCAGCCCAAATGAACAGCTCTGGAATGAACTGAAACATCAGTTGTGGTTTAAATATATATATATATATATATATATATATATATATATATATATATAGTACACCCCTCACATTTCTGCAAATATTTTATTATATCTTTTCATGGGACAACACTATAGAAATAAAACTTGGATATAAGTTAGAGTAGTCAGTGTACAACTTGTATAGCAGTGTAGATTTACTGTCTTCTGAAAATAACTCAACACACAGCCATTAATGTCTAAATGGCTGGCAACATAAGTGAGTACACCCCATGTCCAAATTGTGCCCTAAGTGTCAATATTTTGTGTGACCACCTTTATTATCCAGCACTGCCTTAACCCTCCTGGGCATGGAATTCACCAGAGCTGCACAGGTTGCTACTGGAATCCTCTTCCACTCCTCCATGATGACATCATGGAGCTGGTGGATGTTAGACACCTTGAACTCCTCCACCTTCCACTTGAGGATGCGCCACAGGTGCTCAATTGGGTTTAGTCCATCACCTTTACCTTCAGCTTCCTCAGCAAGGCAGTTGTCATCTTGGAGGTTGTGTTTGGGGTCGTTATCCTGTTGGAAAACTGCCATGAGGCCCAGTTTTCGAAGGGAGGGGATCATGCTCTGTTTCAGAATGTCACAGTACATGTTGAAATTCATGTTTCCCTCAATGAACTGCAGCTCCCCAGTGCCAGCAACACTCATGCAGCCCAAGACCATGATGCTACCACCACCATGCTTGACTGTTGGCAAGATACAGTTGTCTTGGTACTTCTCACCAGGGCGCCGCCACACATGCTGGACACCATCTGAGCCAAACAAGTTTATCTTGGTCTCGTCAGACCACAGGGCATTCCAGTAATCCATGTTCTTGGACTGCTTGTCTTCAGCAAACTGTTTGCGGGCTTTCTTGTGCGTCAGCTTCCTTCTGGGATGACGACCATGCAGACCGAGTTGATGCAGTGTGCGGCGTATGGTCTGAGCACTGACAGGCTGACCTCCCACGTCTTCAACCTCTGCAGCAATGCTGGCAGCACTCATGTGTCTATTTTTTAAAGCCAACCTCTGGATATGACGCCGAACACGTGGACTCAACTTCTTTGGTCGACCCTGGCGAAGCCTGTTCCGAGTGGAACCTGTCCTGGAAAACCGCTGTATGACCTTGGCCACCATGCTGTAGCTCAGTTTCAGGGTGTTAGCAATCTTCTTATAGCCCAGGCCATCTTTGTGGAGAGCACAACTCAGAGAGTTTTTTGCCATGAGGTGCCATGTTGAATATCCAGTGGCCAGTATGAGAGAATTGTACCCAAAACACCAAATTTAACAGCCCTGCTCCCCATTTACACCTGGGACCTTGACACATGACACCAGGGAGGGACAACGACACATTTGGGCACAATTTGGACATGTTCACTGTGGGGTGTACTCACTTATGTTGCCAGCTATTTAGACATTAATGGCTGTGTGTTGAGTTATTTTCAGAAGACAGTAAATCTACACTGCTATACAAGCTGTACACTGACTACTCTAACTTATATCCAAGTTTCATGTCTATAGTGTTGTCCCATGAAAAGATATAATGAAATATTTGCAGAAATGTGAGGGGTGTACTCACTTTTGTGATACACTGTATATATATATATATATATATATATATATATATATATATATATATATATATATATATATATATATATATATATATATATAGTAGCAGTGATTGTTACAGTTCAGTGGGTTTCAAAAGTAAATTTTTTTTTATTAAAATCAAATTTTACTTGATTGTAAATGTCATTTTAAAGATTATTGTTATTTTGTCTTTATTCTAATGTAAAATTTGCAGTAATGATTAATGCAGTAATTCAAGGTTGTATGATAAATCTTCTCCTGAGTAAAACAGTTTTATGTTCTCATATGTTCACATTTTAAAATCACTTCCAGAGTTCTGTATAGACTGAAACTTCTAAAGCAGGGTTATTCAACCTTTTCAGAAGGGCCCCAATACAGCTGGTTCATTTCCATATGCCCTCGACTAATACCACCTCCCCCGAATAACACGAAATCAAATCACATAAAACACAGATGGCTGAAATGCTTAATCTCTTCACATTAACTGTTGAGCAGGTACTACAAAGCTCATATGGGTAATAAACACTGTTCATACACTTGTTTATTATATTATTTAATACTGTATTAAATTTAGAATTTAAAAAAATTTAAAAAACTCTTCTGAAACTGTGGTCTACTTATCCCCCTCCCCATTAAGTCCCCTGGGGACTCTCCGCAAAATTTGAATACTCTTGACTGCTCTTAAGAGATACAAACAACTGTATGGAGGCAACGTTCACGCTCAAGGGAGAAAAAGATGTTTAATCCAATTAGAAGAAACAGTTTTTACAGAACCAATATTTGTATTTCGCCACAACTCAAAATCAGTTTATTGTATTAAATCCTTTATTCAACAAATCAGAAAAGTCAGACACATTAAAAGTAAGTGTAAAAACTACAAAATAAAAAAGATAAAAAATGTATTACATTTAAATTAATAGCACCACTGATATTCTTTTTATAATAATAATAATAATAATAATAATAATAATAATAATAATAATAACAATAATAATAATAATAATAATACGTAGAAATAATAATAATAATAATAATTATTATTATTATTATTAGTAGTAGTAGTAGTAGTAGTAGTAGTAGTAGTATTGTTGTTGTTATTATTATTATTTTCATTATTATTACATTTTCACAGATTTTTCTTTTTAATCTTTTAATAATTATGCTTATTAAATAAATATTTAATAAGTACAAAGTCAATACAATTATAAGTTTACCCTTGAAGTGTATATGCCCTGAAATTGTACCATATAAATTACGCAATTGATTAAGGATTTGTTTTCCCTCACTGCACAGTATAATAAACAGTAACTAAAAGCAAATAAGAACTGCATACAACATAAATGTACTTTTTCTATTTACTTTTTTACAAAATGTGATTGTTTAATGTTTTAATACCCAGTAGAACAAAACACCAGTGTATTATATTTTAAATTATTTAGAGTTAACAGACTGATGATTCTGCTGAATGTGATAAAATCTTTATAATAATGAATTAATAAATACGTTTTTTGATTTATTTTTTCCACTTGTCACGATAATGCTCTGTGTATTGTGTTTAACCTCACCTATGTGATGTATCATGAAATCTGAGTTTGAATCTCAGCAGTGCTATCGGCTGGCTGGGCATCCACACAGACATGATTGGCTACGTCCTGGGCAGGGGAAAGTGGTGGTGGTGGTGGTGGTGGTGGTGGTGGTGGTGGTGGTGGGGGTGGGGGGGGGGGGTGGGGGGGGGGGGGGGGGGGGTTGGATGATCTAAGGCCTGAAATGGATTGGCACCCTGTCCAGGGTATTTTTGCCTTCCACCCACTATTTCCCGGTGGAACTGGACCCACTATAACCCTGACCAGGATAAAGCAGTTGTAAAAAAGAAAGAAATGTATTTCAGTCAGAGCTGTTATATATTTATTATGTGTTAATTCATGGAAGCATTAATAAAAGTGATACTTATATAATATTGTATAATATAATATAGTATAATATAATATGGTTGGCACAGCCAAACAGCTGGAGGGGTGGGTGAAGCACTGTAACTTGGATCCTGGGGTGCTGGATGGACTTCATGTCAGTTCATTGTCTGTTAGGAGTTTTGCATGTCTCTTTGTGGGTTAAAAAACATGCAGAAGGTGGATTGGTTGATGTAAACTGCCACTAAGTATAAGTGATTGAGTATATACAGTGTGTGAGTGTGTTTATTTGTTGTCAGGCAAACTGACTGTTGACCTGGCCAAGGTGTAATCCTGTCTTGTGCAAAGTAAATGTGTATGAATTGTATGATAATATCATATAGAAATCTAAATGTAGTAATGTCAACAGGTAGAATAGTGCTTATAGATCTGTAAGTACATAATAATATAATATATAATTATAATATAATATAAAAAATAAGATATCTGGTATAACGTCAGACAGAAGAAATCAGTCATCAGAGTTATTTTTATGTCAGTTGTTCGTCACCTAAAATTGTAGAATCGTGATAGGCCCTGCTCTATTAAAAGTTTTTTTCTTTTTATGGAGAATTGCTTCGAAGAGGAACCGACTCCTTTAGTCACGTTCATCTCTATTACTACAGAGCGTCTGGATTCTGAATCGGCTCTTTTTTCCTCAGTTTGACTCCCAGTCGGAGCCGAGTGGAGAGGTAGTTTGTCCGTTCGGCCGCCATTAAAGGAGATTCATGTAGCTGTTCAAACTGAGAAAAACAGCAGCACTGCTGAGAGAGACTGGATAATGTTTCGTGTTTTATTTGGTTTTTTGCTTTTACCAAGCTTTTTTTGAACATTTCTTAATGTAAACGCTGTATTGAATTATTCGAAGAGCGTATTTTAACTGATTTTTTTACTGGACTTGGCTAGCTGGGGGCCAGTCGGTAAGCGAAGCTAACTAACGTTAGCTAGCTTTTTAGCAGCGTTAGCCGTGGAGGTAGACTAATGCTAGATAAAGGGGGAGGGGGAATTACCTCGGACCATTCATTTAATCTGTTTTTATCGGATGCATTGCTGTGAGAAAACTGCGTAACGGTCGTTTTTGCAAGACTCGCTCGGTATTGAGCGGAATTATCCGTTTTTCGCTCAACCGATGTGTGCGAGTCGAACAAGAGGCTGGAAGAATTGAAGAGTTAGCTCGCTGGTAGCTAAACTCGGCTCGGTATTGAATGCTGATTTGTTTCATTGGCTGGTCTGCGCGACTTTCTGCTCCTCAAAATCATCCAAACGGCCCAGTGTTCGTACGATATGATATGATGGAGAGACCGGCCTCGCTTTGAGGATGAGTTCTTGTTTTGTACCCAACGGGGCCAGCCTGGAGGACTGCCACTCCAACCTCTTCTGTTTGGTAAGAGATTTAAGAAGCTAATGCTAAAGCTACATAACTACAGCTAACGTTACTCGACACTAGCTCAGTCCAAGTAGCGGCCCAGGCCTGTTGAGCTACTCGCTGCAAAAAAAACTAAATACGCGACACAAGTTGCAATATTAACGAGTATATCGTGCTGTGCGTATTTATTGCGTGTACGCTAGGTTTATATTTAATGTTATTTATAAAGTTATAACTCGCGTAGTATTGGAAGCAACTAGTAAACAATGTCACGACTCTCTGGAGTAGAGTTACATTCGTACTCTTAAGTTCTTTCTGAGAAAAAATAGACTGAAAATATGGATGCGTCTTCAAACACAGATCATTTTGCAATAAACGATGAGAAGCTATGAAGTCTCGATTTTAAACATAAGCTCTGCACAATTAATCGTAGTTTTTGGCTTCCATAATTAAATGCATTCGGTTGCAATACTGGGAAACATGAATTGGAACACACTGGTATGCTGACTGGTTAAATTCTTGTAATGGGTTTGTTTATTTTGAGTGTTTATATCTGCCCAAAAACCACTCACATTCTGATTAAATATGTACCCAGTGTTCTTATTAGAAATGACTTTAAAGAATAGTAGATCAGTTGCAGTTTACTTTCTGTATTGGCTAAATAGTTGTTCCTTAACTTTCGTTTGTTCCAAAACGAAAATCTCAAGTCTATTTTACATTAATGTTTGCATAAATGATATCTATATTAACATTGGTTATCATTTTTGGCATTTTGTCAAGATAAAAAAAGCGTTTATTGTAATATTGATAAACTGTTGGTGGACAATGTCATATTGACTTTCCCATTTTTAGTTTTATTAGTTTTGAGAATTCACAGTTAGCATTTAAAGATCTACTTGTATTAAATAAGGATTGATATTACTGTGATAAATATTTAAACATAAATATCTAACTAACATTGTTAGTTCCTAAAGTTCCTAATTGTTCCTAAAGTGGCTGAATAATTGTGATAAATCATTGTAATTTCAATACTGTACAAAATAATTACAATTATTTTCACCATGATTGTTCACCCTAAAATTCTGTTATGTTCTTGTCAATTACAAGAAAATCCTATTTACAGACTTAGTTTCTGACTAATTAATTAAATAAACTCTATTATGATGGTGGTAAACTCAGCCGCTCTTGCTTATTTAATATGCTTTATTAATATGTATTAGTACATTTACATTTTCAGCATTTAGCAGACGCCAACTTGGTGGTAGTGGGGCTTGAACCGGGAACCTTCTGTTTACTAGTCCAGTACCTTAACCACTGAGCTATCACTGGCCCTAATTAGTACATTAGTACATTAGTACATCTTAAAGTTAACAGTGTGTGTTTATTAGCATAAACAAATAAAGTCTAAAAACAAAGTGATAATCTAAAATATGGTTTCTTTTCTAACATGATATTTACAAATAAAAAAACTGTAGTTAGATAAGACTTTATTGATCCCCTTTGGGAAATTAACTTGTTACGGTAGTGCTAATTGCACCCAGAGCATCAGAGATTAGTTAGATAATCTACAGGTTGGAAGTTCGTAGAACCAAAATTTGACCCGAAAGCAGTTGGAACAACAGTTACACAAACAAATGGTAATAATTTGCACCACAATTCTTTCCCTAAGACCCACACAAACCCCTTCTGCTAAAAAGGCAAAGATAAAACATTGAGCATATAGAGCATTCAATCAATGGTCTAATGGGGAAAATAATCTATTAAAAATATCATTAAATGAAAAAGAAGCAATAATTATGTAACAATTACTCTTTGGCAGTAATTTACCCGGTCATTAACCCAGCAACAACGTGCGCACAGTGAGATAAAGGAATAACATTATTTGGGGCTGCTTTTTTGTAAACAGTACTGAAACCTTACAAATTATCATATGAAACATTGCAGGAATGATGTTCAGGACATGTTATCTTATTATTAATCTGATTGACCTAGAAACAAAATTTTGGATGTTTCAAATACATTAGAGGGACCTTTGCAATCTTGAACAATAATGCAAAAATATATGTATATAAAAGTATTTTGCATGGACCAAATATATTTGGTTGGCTGTCAAGATTCTTGGTGAAACCCAAGTGTAACCTAGACTATATGGCCAGCAGTACATGGACAGCTTTTTGGCGCCTCGTTCTAACATCATGGGAATCAAAATAAAGTTATCCTGCCATAGGGGCTACACAACTCTCACTCTTCTAAAAAGGATTTCCACTACTGTGTGGCTGTGGAAATTTGCATCCAGTCAGTCAGAAGAGCATTTGTGAGGTCAGACGCTAAGCGGGTCCAACTCGCAATTGATGCTTCAGTTGATTTTTATGGATAAGGTCAAGAATCTGTGTTCTGGGTCACTGAAGTTCATCTACACCAAACTTGTCAAACTATGTTTTAGATTTTGCTTCATGCACAGGGGAACTGTCATGCAGGGAAAGAAAGGGGCGTTTATAAACTGTTGCCACAAAGTTGGAAACATTTAATTTATTTAAAAAAGGGTGATTTTCTTACACCACCTAACAGGTGTTGCTTAAACACCTGAACTTAATAACATACGAAGTAATTTGGATTAAATAAATGCAAATTAAGCTAAATATTTTTCTTTTCTGATATTATCTAAGTTATAACATTGTACCTGTCTGTAATACTACTTATCTATGATACAAATTATAATGTACACACAGTAAACCAGTAACCACTGCATTGCTTAACATAAATACTGGGATGATCTAAATGGTCAGACATCTCCAATTTTTCTCCAAGATGAGAAAGAATTTCACTTATACACAAAGAGTCAAGTATTTCCTGGAGCCAATAAAAATAAAATTCCAGTCACACTTTCTTGTGTAACTGGAGTTAAGCCTATGTGCAGTAGCTCAGTGCACAGCTGTTTTGCTGTCAGTGGGAGGCAGTAGTAGCATGCTAAGAGTTTCAGGAAAGTGTGATCATAATTATAATAATCACTGATCTACTTTTCTTTTTTTGGATACTGTAAATGTTACTGTAGGACTGTATACTGCCCTGTATATGCAGAGTCAGTCACACAATGTTACTTATCATCACATGTTTAATGAAATCATAGACAGTTCTGCTTTATACAGACGTTACTGGCTTGTAAAAGTTACTGACATGCCATTGACGTGCCAGCAGTTTGCTCTATGACGCCTGTTTGAATTGTTCAATAATATTCATGTCATTGTTTAATGGGATGGCACTTCTAACGAGTATGTCTCTTTCTCTGACCTCAGGCTGACCTCACAGGCATCAAATGGAGGTGCTTTGTTTGGCAGGGCCCCTCGTCATCACCCATCGTCTTCCCCGTGACAGAGGAGGACCCCATCTTGTGCAGCTTCAGCCGGTGCCTAAAGGCAGATGTGTTGAGCGTGTGGCGGCGGCACCAGACACCTGGACGGCGTGAGCTCTGGCTCTTCTGGTGGGGTGACGACCCGAACTTTGCTGAGCTCATCCACCACGAGCTTTCAAGTAAGGCATTTTCAATCTCAGTAGCACAGTGCACCAGCTGATTCTTACAAAAAATAACATATGTTTGCGTAGCTACTTTAGTCCTGTGACTTTTAAACAACATATATTGATGAACACAATTGTAATATTATAGAAATATAATATAGTAACTAGAGATGCATGAGTACGGATACTAGTATCGGGTATTAGCCCGATACCGCGCTCATTAACTCGTACTCGCACTCGCAAACGAGGCTCCGATACTAAACATCCGATACCTTGTGCCTAGTGCACGTTGCTGCGTTAACGCAGGGATTTTCAACCTGTGGGGCGCGAGTGCCTGACCGGGGGGCGTGACATTACGAGATTTTTTTACTTATAAAACTAAAGCAGATTGAATTATTCTCACTGACCACGCTCACACGCACGTTTAACGTTATTTAGTTCCGTTTGGAAAAAAAAAAACCCTTCAAAATAGAGCTAACAGCGAAGATAACCGGTTACAAAAGCAGCGACCGCTGTTATAGGACGTGTTTGTGTTCAATACTCTGTTCACAGTGTCGATACAAGTGATTCAGGAGTCGACTCATTTTAAGCTTCTTTTCTCAGTCATCTCTCCGTGTTACTGTTATAATGAATGATGCGGTTGTAAATAAACACCAACTACTACAGAACATTCTGTGTGACTCGCTTACCTTATAAAGCTCAGGCTTAATTATACTGGTTATTACCACAGAGCGGGAGCCGACTCAGAGTCGTTTACGATTTACCGAAGTGAACCACGAATGTATGTGCTGATAGAATCGGCTCAGGTGGGATCAGACTGTATTATCCTTTTAAAGTAAATATTTCAATCAGCAGAATCGCATCGCATGTATGATGTGCACAACGTTAATTACGTGCGTTTATTAATGAACGTTAACGTTAGCTTGTCAGAAGTCTGCTTTTCAATGCACAATGTGTACTGTTGGCATAATAAGATTTTGCTGAAGCACAATTCCTTTTAGCATAGACATTGCTGCACTTGATACACTTATAGCAGTAAAACATACTACACTGTCATTGCCAGGCTATTAATAATCCATCATCCAAGTAATATCTCCACCAGGGGTTCCTATTGGGGTCCTTTTCTGTTTAAAGAATGGCTAGAGGGAGTAAAGTGTACATTCAATAATTGTATACCTGCAATGTGCATCTTTAAGGTGGGTGTGGCTTATAAAATGGCAGCTGTTTGAAGAGTATATGTAGGAGTTTTAGATTTTTGCAGAAATGTAAGAGGGGCGACATAATGCAAGGCTGCGCTCGTAATCAGGGAACAAGTCCAGATTATGAGGTTAGGATAGGTCTGTGAAGTTCATGGAATTGCAGATTGTCCCTGGACAGGTGCACCATGCAAGATTTTATGTCCTTAGGCTCATGGTATGACGGGTAAGGAAGCCAGCATTATCTCAACACGTGTTGCAACAGAAACAACAGTTGAACCGTTCAAAATAACCAACAAGCTGCACCACACTCATCTCAGTTTCTAAACCCCCTGCAAGTGAAAAGACTGAGTAACTGTGAAGTGGATGAATACTTGTTTCACCTCACTGTTGTTTGTTGCTATTTGCTCTCCCCTGCCCGTGGGATCATGTTTCTAGATGCAGCTGTGCTGAGTGGTGGTTTGAGAAATAGAGAACGTACGGATGCAGAGAGGAGTTCTCTGATTATAATGCACTTAGACTGACCTTTAGCTGCTGTTCACAGTGTGTTCCTAATCTCTCTACTCATTATCCGCAGTGGACGCTCAGACAGAACCCAAAGAAGCTAATCAGGTGTTTAGTGCTCATTGTATCTGAAGTCTTTCACTGCTAATATTTTCTAACTGAAAGAGAATCTAACCAAATGGGAATAAACCACCTTCACTATTTGCACACTGGCTTGTATTTTACTTCAGTTTTAAACCTGAAGGCTGGATGTCAAACATGAGTAAAAGTCTCTGCAATAGTGGAAACTTGCATATTAATGTTTTATGAGGGATACTGGAGCGTTGTTGTTTTACAAAGTACAGTAAGGTGTGATCATTCAAAAGTAGTTACAAATTTGAATTTGAAAATGCAAATTCTATGAATGTTTTAAAGTCACCGATTCATCCTGAGACTCTAATAGCAAGTTTACTCACTGCCCGCTGAGTTTGTTAGCTTTGTCACTGAATAGCTCCTCTGAAGTTTGTGGCCTCTGGTCTGTACTGTTTATTTACATCACAGTTTATTTCTGTGTCTCTAGATCTGGATCTAAATTAAAGCTCAATGGTAAACATATGATGGGCTGGCTTTTTACAACATTGTTAATCATTTGTGTAGGGGTGTTCACATACTTTTGTTTATTTGATGTAACATGCAAGAAGTATTTTTTTTAGCAGTTCATGCTTTGGTTTCTTTAATAACTGTTCTTATAGTTGTGGACCCACAAAAATGGTAAAAACAGTGTCTTAAATGTTTTGGCTTAGGCTGAAACTTGCACTGCAATCGAGCTCAATCACCCACAGCACTAAAAATCCTCCTAAAGGTTGTTCTCACACGGGTACTTCAAGCTGTTTTGATGTGCTATGCTAGTGCTTTTGTGTTTTATACCAAATACTCTTTATTCAGTCCCAGTTTTTGTCTAATGCCTGATGCATTCACTGCATCAGATCACAGCCACTGTGAGCATTACAATCCCAGTCTTCCAGACAGTGTTCTGTCATTTGTGATTTACATTAAAGATTGGAAATACTGGAACTTAAAAGCATCTGAGATGCATTAGTTTTCCTCACCCACATTCTAATCCAATTTTCTGATTTTGGTCTTCTAGCTGTTCAGTTGTTGAATTACTCGGGTATAAAATGCATCTCCTCGGTCGGCACGCTTGGCAGTCCAAGAGAATAAAAATGTTTTCTTTCTGTATGTAATTCCATGAACAAAAAAAGTAATAATGACATATTAGACACGAATCAGAGGTTCCATCATGGGCATGGTCAGTCTGGGAATAAGAGGTTGGAGACAAAACTAATCCACCATTGTGGCACAACCAGCAATTTGGCTAGCTTTTGACAGCTTTGCACATGCAATTAAGCATTTTAAAATGGATTTATAGTGCAGTGAAGTCTTCTGTCCACACAGTGTTCTGTGCAGTCTCACTAGCTTAACTGTCCAAGTCAGCAGCATATTTATCATTTATAGTTGTCAGGTTATATTAAAAGAAAATCTCATGCCTGCACACTATGATTAGCACTTTCTGTTGCAACCACTTCTTAGAGCTCACCAAACCATTTGTGCTTTTGGTAAAACAGAGATTCACTGATACATCAAACCAAAGTTTTTGTATTTTTTTTAATTTACTTTTATTTACTTTAAATAACAAAATGATTTTAAAAAATAAGTAGTATAGCAGTGTTTCCTCTAGAATTTTTTTTAGCAGCGGCGGCAGGCACCATCCAAACACCCCCCACCACCACCACCACCACACACACACACACACACACACACACACACACGGCCCCCCCACACGTGACGTCATCTGTGGGCGTGTCACAGTGTAGAGGCTGTGAAACCGCTTTTGCGCTGTTCTTTCATATTTTAAAAGTTTATCTGATTAAATTTTGATATTTTCAAAGTGATGAACTGTGTGATATGAGGCGGTAAAAGTGCTCTAAACAGTACGAACAACGCTTAACGTGAAAAATTAAGCTTAACGTGACTTATTGTACTAAAACAAAGACTGATGAATGGGCAGTACAGAGCACTTATAACCAGTACAGAGCACTTATAACCAGTACAGAGCACTTACAACCAGTAATAACGGAGAGAAATTTAGTGTTTCTGTGTGGTACTTTTAGTACTCCAAGTTACGCTTTTTTAACGTAAAGCTTTTTCGATTCTCCCTAGCTGCAGAACCAGCACACAAGAAGTTAATCCAGCTAAACACAGGTGTATGTGGAGCTTTTGGACTGGATTTAATGGTTGTTTTATCGCTCAAGCGGAGAGGGTCGCGGTGAGAGCGAAGCGCAAAACGATTCTCACGTGATGCACTAAAGAAAACAATAACTACGACAAACACGTCACGTCTTCTTATCACCAATAGTTATCCGATGCTTTTGCATAAAAATGAACATCTGTAACAACAGCACGAATGCTCGCACTTAATCTACACACTCCGCATTACTCCTCATCACTACTCTTTACTTTCTTTAAGTAACGCCCACCGTTGATGACGCGCGCTTGGTTCCCAAACACTGGTGGAAGAACGCGGGTTGTAAGACTGACCGTCTGTGAGTGCTTTGGGACGGGGGTAACTGCGGTTTCATGTCATTATATAAATTCTGATGGAGCGGCGGCAATAATTAAGCAGCGTCGGGCCGCCACCGCAAAGTACATATAGCAGAAACACTGTATAGCACTCTTGATACATTGGCCGTTTCTGCATAAAGTAAACTGTAGAAAAAGCAAAGCACAATTAAACATTTATTTCAGATTTGCAGTTTACAAAGTGTTTGTTTTTATTTTGTCAAGTTGAAACCTGCATTTTTAAATACATTTTTAATTGTTTAAATACAGTGCTTATTCCCAAAGAGGCAATGCAAAACTGTTTATCTGTCTAAAAAGGCAGATGTACATCATAACATAACTCTGCTGTAAATGATGTGAACATGTGAACATTTCAGATCTTTATTTGCCATTTTCCAAGTAAACCAAAATCTAAATTAATTCTCCAATTTACCCAACGTTAATATCCTTAGTTGTCCATTGTTGAAATGCTGTTTAATGCTACACATGCCATGAAATCACAACACAGCTTGACCAAAAAAAAAAAAAAAAAAAACTACATTTCTGTCCTGACTGATTTTGATCACAACTTTCTGTGGTTGGTGAGGCAATTCATTAAACCATTTTATTTAGCAAATTTCAGCTCTAACCAGCCCTAGCTTTATACAGCATTTGCCAAAACAAAAACACAAACGAATTAAAATGAACTAAACCATTAAAGTAAAAAAAACAGTTACTAATTAATTCTGGTGAACTTTGCTTCTGTTAGGTAATGAGGACGGAGTGTGGGATAGCGGCCTGACCTACGAGTGCCGAACGCTACTCTTCAAAGCCATCCACAACCTGCTGGAGCGCTGTCTCATGAACCGCTGCTTCGTACGAATCGGCAAGTGGTTTGTCAAGCCCTACGAGAAGGACGAGAAGCCCATCAACAAGAGGTAATTTCTCTCCGTGTTGAAAGGGGTTGTTTAGATTGTAAACTTAAGGTGTTTTCGTTTGTTTTTCTTTTTCCTCCCTATTTATATTGCTGCTGTTGAAACCACACGCCATAAGCTGCTGTATTGGAACTTGAATCCGAGGAAGCCAAATTAAAATTGTTAATATTTTTTGATAGAGCTTTGAGTTATTTGCAGCTTCCGGATAAGAAACAGCCTCATCCTTTGATCTAGGGCTGAAACGATTCCTCGAGTAAATCGATTACTAAAAATCATCGATTCAAATTTTTTGCATCGAGGAATCGTTTAATCCGCACAACCATATACAGCTCACGGTGTTTTACACGGACGACTTTCACTTTTGCGCAGCGTGTTTAACGCTGTGTGCAGGTGACGTGAAGAATCTGAGGGCTGCGTCCCAAATATCTTAAACATAAACAGAACTTAACAGGACTTGATCCGGGTTCTTTTTGCGGACAGTTTAATGAACACTACGTATCTGGACACGTTCGCCGCTCCTGCGAACTGAACGTATCGGTTTAGGACGCAGCCGAGATTTGATAGCGCGGACTGCAAAATATAGAGAGAAAATAGCGAACAGGAGGAGACTGGACGGAGAAAACCACAGAAAGTTTGAGATCATTTTAAGCTGATAAAACTAAAACTCAGTAGAACATCCACACCATCAGAGCGTCATGTTTACTTTACTCATGTTTACTGACTTTACTTCGTTTCAACCACCACAGGCTTTTATGAAGATTTAGGCAAACACACACATACATACACTACACACACACACACACACACACACACCAGATCTACCTCATCTAGAGACACAATCCTGACAGATTTGTATCCCCCTACAAACACCACAAAACCTCCCAACAAAATATTAAAGCTTTATGTTCTGCGTGAGCTGTAGCTGAAACTTAGAGTTTTGAAAGTTGCACAAATTACAGGCTTATGTTCATGTATTTTTGTTTATTATTATTTATGACTTGATGACCTGATGTTTCAGGTTGCCTGTTTACATTTTAAAAGTAAATTGATTTATTTTTGATTTATTTATTTTTGCATTTAAAAAATGTTAAACTGTCCTGTATGCAAGGAATACAAATGTACAGTTTGGTTTAAGAAACATGTCTTATTTAATCTAATATGTATTTGTTTTTGCTCTTTGTTAAAGCAAAAGTATTTCTTATCCGATTACTCGATTAATCGCTGGAATAATCGATAGAATACTCGATTACAAAAATAATCGATGGTTGCAGCCCTACTTTGATCACATAAGTGTTTGTTTGTTTACTGCAATTTACATCAGAAACTAATGCCTTAAAAATTGCAGCTGAATCCAGGTAGTTGTGAATCTGGTTAACCCTTCATTGCATGATTTTTTTTTTTCTCTGTGGAAAAAAAATGTTTGTTAAAGCCACTGAATACACAGAAAAATAGTAAAAAATTATTTTCTAATTCAGCTTAAAAAAAATATATATATATATATTTTTAATTTGTATCATATATGCAACAAATATATATCTCACCAATAGATTTTGGCAGCGCGTACATTTTTTTAATTTGTTGCAAATTTGCTACACGATGCAATGAAGGGTTAAATTCATTGTGAAAGCAGGTCTCAGGGCCCTGTCTTAGTTTCTCAAGATGGCATTGTTGCGTTGTGTGTTTATGGTTCTAACGGCGCGTCAAAAATAGCCCTTCGGCTTCCTGCTTTCTCAGCCGTTGTGGCTGTTAAGGATGCTTGCACTGGAAAGTATGACTGCTTCCTCTGTCTTGCTTCTGACAATATGCTCTGTTCTTGCTGTGGTTTCTGCAGCAGCAAGGTCAAAAGGAATCAAGGTTTCACTTTCACTCATTTGTACTGTTTGATTTTGTTGTGGCATGGGCAGTCCTAAGTCATTTGTGGCAGCAGAATCAACATTCCTGGCTGATTATGCAAAACGTGTTGCTTTCAGCGACAAACAGGATGATCTGGCCTTATGTTAGCCCGCGCTGAACACTGTGAGGCCATACGCAGACTTTGAAGTTCCATCTATTGGTGTGGACTTTGATGTCGAGTTGGTAGTGCACCTTAATGACACACAGCTGAGCGCTCAGCAGACATACGAGGAATGCACACATCCCCAGCCAGCGTTCTCTCGCCGTTCTCATTAACCGGGTTGTGTTTCACGCTCTCATGAGGTGTGCCTTGTGTGTGAGGGAGGCAGCAACCGGTAGCTCTGCACCTCAGGGGGTGGTGCACTTTTTTGCATCTGACTTTAAATATAAAAAGAAACCCTCTCATGTGTAAAAAAAGGTTGTTATAGAGGATCATACAGATCTCTCACGACAGATGTTGTCCCTCAGGCTCTGAAGCCTAATAAAAACATGGCAACTGGGATACAGTGAGCTCAGAACTTCAAAGGT
This sequence comes from Trichomycterus rosablanca, assembly GCF_030014385.1. NCBI lineage: Eukaryota > Metazoa > Chordata > Actinopteri > Siluriformes > Trichomycteridae > Trichomycterus > Trichomycterus rosablanca. The sequence continues at coordinate 23,661,002 of NC_086007.1, forward strand.
AGACATTAGTGTATACACACATGAACAGATGCTTACCGCCCGTGTTTAAATATTGTGATCAGTAGTACCATCAGATTAGGATTTGCTTAATAGACACACTTTTCTAGGGCCTTATAAATTAAGGATTTAAAATGAATATATTAATTTGGGGTTTTTTATAGTAACATCAAAAACTATTTACATGCAATTGTTGTAAACGCTCTGTGTGATTCCTAATCCTCACCTCTATCTTGTCTGACTTTTAAAGTGAACATCTATCCTGCGCCTTCACCTTCTTCCTACATGGAGACAACAATGTGTGCACCAGTGTGGAGATCAACCAGCATCAGCCCGTGTACCTGCTAAGCGAGGAACACTTGACGATAGCCCAGCACAGCAACAACCCAGTGCAAGGTGAGACGAGGCCTTTCACCCCTGCCAAACCTTACGATTTTGCTCTAGGCATCTAAACGTTTCCCGTGAATACTGATTGTGTTAAAAAGGAGGGAAAACATTACTCCGACCTGGGAAGAATCTGTTTGCCAGACAGGAGAGTTACAAGAATTTTTACGAGCTGCAGGCAAAAACTACGTTTGTCTGATGGAGTTATTTGCTGATCTTAATTTGATGCCAGTGAAATATGAATGCAACTGTTGGATGAGTGAAATTGGAACTTATTTATCAACACCGGTAGACATTAAAGTTTGTAGGATAATATTAATATTGATTTATTGTACAGTGCAGGGTAGTTGTAGCTAGCGGTTAAAATACTGGATTAGTAATCAAAAGCTTGCTGGTTCAAGCCCCACCACTTCCAGGTTGTCACTGTTGGGTCTTGTAGCAAGGCTACTAGACTTAACTTTTAATTGCTTAGACTGTTCACTGTCACAGTATCCCAAGTCGCTTTAGATAAAAGCGTCTGCTAAATGCCGAAAATGCAAATGTGAATGTACAGTGATTGTGTTAAATGTATAGCTACTATAACTATTTACTGTGATTAAAATGATCATCTGTTACCAGCTTAAGCTTGGAGAAATCATTTATAATTCTGCTTAATCAGGCATTCATGCTAATTGGTGTCCGACTGCTTTCTTGTTATTGAAATGATTAGTCTGGATCCCCGATTGTGTATTCGTATGTATTAGTACATAACTATGTAACATGCAGCGCTGGAAGTGTGTGAACTCATTTTAGATGATAGTTTCCCACCAGTTTTTTACTAGACCTGCTAATAAATCCTCCAAGTCTAAAGCTTAAAGGTAAATCAAATCGAGTATCTCCTGTGTACCTAAATATCTGCCACTTAATACGGCTTAGTGCATTATTAAAGTAAATCATTTTACTCATCTAATTAAGCTGTACAAAATATTTGGTTTTGATGGTCAGCTGCTTTTTGCTTTTGCTCGTTTAAAAAGCTGCACTGATTAACAAATGATTCTATTGCAGCAGGAGGTGCTGAAGCAGCATGGTTACTAGTTAAAAATGAGCATTACACTAGATAAACTGTCCAACAGTTTAGCTTGGTGTTTGTGGGACTTTCCATTCAATAGCCACAAACATAGCTACGATTCCGCCTAGCCCCCTGAAGTGCAGTTCAAATGTAATTCGCCTTTAGCATTTTGTTAGTAAGCATGTTTTCTGCCCCTGTCCTCGAGGGCATAGTAATGACAGTTACAGCATAACACTCATGCATCTGGGATTCTCTTGCCTGCCCAGCTACTAGTAATTAACTCAGTGCAGGCCACTCGGGCACTGATATGAGCTAAGATCTCCTCCTGCCACACCACTCCATTCACACTAGAGCTGTGTTACATCACCATTAGGCTTAAGTTGTGTTTTGGTCTTAGTATTGATTTTTGTCTCTCTGCAGTCGTTTATATCATTTGTGTTGATATGCTTTCCATTCATTTATAGTTTTTAATTAGATGTTAATTTATCCTACAGTTTTCTGTATTATTGTATTCAGTCACACATGGCGAACAAAAGCTGCGTTCTGCTGATTGAGTGCTGTTTGTTCTTCATGACCGACTAAGAGTTAACTTCCTGATCAGGCTTGTCCTCAATAGTCAGGCATGTCCTCGTTCATCATTTATCTCCCTCAGGGCATTTTAGTCAGTTAGAAAAGTTTTTCATGTGCGGAGGCTTAGCCAAATGTAGTCGGCGTCGATTCCAAGCACAACAAGCTCAATCCCTCAACATTCATTTTTCCCCCATTTACTGCTGCCAAATGTTCCTTTGATGAATGTTCATGAAAGTGGAAACTGTTACAGAAGATCGAACTAAAGCGTCACACACTTGCAACAGAAATGAACGGCTATTAATGGTGTAAAGCCAAGCCACTGTTGATAGCTATTACTAAGTCGAATTTACAGGTTTATTCAAAGCTTGGACATCCTCTGGTGAAATTCCATGTAAAAACCTCAGCAGGGAGTTTTGAATATGGCATTTCAGTGGCAGTGGCATTTTATTTTTTTTATATATTTTTTTATATGTAATATCTTATCAGCATAATAATTAAATGTGCTGTAACTTTTGCACTTTTTACCCAATATGTCAGATTTAGCAAAGAAACAGTAATGTAATTTAATAGCATTAAAATGATGTCATAAAATATTATGTCATTTTTTTTTGTTTGTTTTTGGCTGCTTCTGTATTTAGGTGTCGCTACAGCAGATCATTCTCACTCGCATTCCTGATTTGGCACAGTTCTTACGCAGGGTGCCCTTCCCTACCCAATCATCCTTATTTTTATCCAAGCTTGGGACCAGCAATGAGAGCACATTGAAAAGTGCACCTCCCATGGCTCTTCGGCCTAGCCAATCACATCTGTGTAGACCACTAAGTTTTGAACCGTAATGCGCTGCTGTGATTTACTACTGTGCTTAATACTGTGATTTTTACTGCAAAATTTGGCAAAACACGGGTGTTGTGGTTACCGAGCAATTGTGCATGTCTGGTCATGGGGGAAAAGAATTCAGTAAAACGAGTGTAAACTGTTAACTTAAGAACATTAATCTCTTGTTTAGTGTCTTATTATGAAACAAGGTTGCTACCTGACTCTCCCTCAGCGGTACTGTGATACGATTTATATGACAATTGGTTGGAGGGCATGATCCCTGTAATGTAGAGGTGGGACCTTTTCCTGGCACTTACCTTTCAGTGCAATGTTAGAGTTTCTGTCTAAAGCATCCTCTGTCTCTTGGATACCTGTGTGCCAGATGGGTTATATCTGCAGTCTTGACTCTGCTCTCAAATCAGACATAGCTAATTAAACAGCCGATGAACGGAACAGGGTGTTCTCAAGCCTGATTAGACATTCAAAGAAAGTGTCAGCTAGATGATTTTAAAAATACTCATCCATAGTAGGAAACGTATTTGGCTGCCATGAATTAATTTCTGGTGCTTTTCATTTTTCCATCAGTGATTCTTAGTCCATATGGTCTAAATGGGACTCTAACTGGCCAGTCCTTCAAGCTGTCTGATCCACCCACTCAGAAGTTAATAGAAGAATGGAAGCAGTTCTACCCAATCAGCCCCAACACAAAGGAAGCTTCAGAGGACAAGGTGGACGATTTGGACTGGGAGGATGACTCTTTGGCTGCTGTTGAGGTTCTTGTTGGTAAGCTGATCATCAAAAGTTCAAGACATTCCTAACATTTGATTTGCATTCATGTACCTTCATTTATTTACTATTGTTTATTTTACTTTTTTAGCTGGAGTGAGGATGGTGTACCCTGCCTGCTTGGTGCTTGTGGCTCAGTCAGACATTCCAGCCCTGGCTGCATCGAGCTCCACCGGTGCTTCTTCTGGAGGTCATCACAGTCACTCGACACACAGAGAGCCTGCTTTTTCTTCAGTCACTCTCACTCCTCCGACCTCGCCTGAGGATGCCCTGAAAGGTACAGCTCCAATGCAGATAAAAATAGGGGTGGACCATGTTGCAAAAATAACATCACAACACTAAAAACTATTTTTCCAACACTGAATAAGTATCAGTTAAGCAGGTTTTGGTATTATGGCTTCATGGTTTTGGGTCTTTGAACGTAGTGACCTTAAACTCAGAACAACATGAAAAATGACTTCCTTTTTTCATGTAAATTGGTCTGAAATAGCACATCTAAGAAACAACAATTGACAAGGACTATAAACTGAACTATAAGAATTACCTACCTTTCCTGTCGTGAGTATAACCACTGTTTAAACACGGCGTAAAACATCTGAATAAATAAATAAACCTTTTATGGAAGATTGCTACATTTTTAAGGTCAACTGACCATGCCATATAACAGCATGTAATTTTAGTAATGTTTATAATTCAGGTTATCTTTAGGTAGGCTCCTTGTAAGAATCTGCCGCTTAAAAAGAAGCAGCCGGCAACTGCACATGTTAAAGAGGGCGGGTGCCAGTCCGCAGCCCAATCTGGTCAGTGTGGGGTTGGTGCAAGCGACTGAGGGATTAAGAAACGAAATTGGAAATTTACATTTACATTTTCAGCATTTAGCAGACGCTTTTATCCAAAGCGACTTACACAATGAGCTGAACACGATGAGCAATTGAGGGTTAAGGGCCTTGCTCAGGGACCCAACAGTGGCAACTTGGTGGTGGCGGGGCTTGAACCGGCAACCTTCTGTTTACTAGTCCAGTACCTTAACCACTGGCCCACTGGAAATGGCTAGTTTGATTTAAAATTAACAAAAAAATTTATTTTGTATTTTTCTGCCAATGTTAGAACAGGTGATTTTATTGCATTAGGGTTGTGGTGACCTCGCTGACTATATTGGAGAAGTTGGTTCTAACAACAGTAATGCAGTGTGGTGTAAAACCTGGGTTAAATATTGCATGTTGTTATTTTCCCTTGTCTTGACCAGATTATTTCAATCGTTCGTACAGTAACGTCACTCTTCTAATCCCTTTCTGCAGTAGCACAGCCAACTCCCAGGTGGGCCAAAGTGTCTCAAGCGTCTGATGGCTTCGGCATGGACAGCACAAGTCATCACGGAGGCAAGGTCCCCTGCAAGCTGGCCAGTCATTTAGTGGAGACCGTATGGCAGGAGTGCAACGTCAACAGGGCTCAGAACAAGTATGTGTCTCTCTTTCTGGTCTCCTTTTTCTTAATGCTTAAAAAAAAGATTGGATAAGTTTAGTAATTGAACTTTGTGTTGGTTTGATCCTTATAGGAGAAAATTCTCAGCTGTAGCCAATGGTGTGTCTGAAGATGAAATGGATAAAGCTTGTGCTTGGGATTTTGTTGAACACTATCAAAGGGGACAGTGCAATTGCTCAAGGTAAGTTTATTTATATAAAAACACTTAAGCTTTTCATTAAGTCTTGATTGAGCTGCTTATTTTTTATTATAAATGTCTACATGTTTACCCTTTTGCAGTCTAAGTTCTAAAAAATAATTATTTTTATTTTATCTTTTGCTTTTTGCTTACAGAGTTGCTTTGCAAAGTAAAATTTTGTATTAAGAGTTTTTCCTCATCATTGTTTAATGCATGTTGACATTGAGCGTCACGCTTTCTTAAATCTGTCATTCAGCTTTTCTTTTAACTCTCAATGCAATTTCAACGACTTTTATTGCATTATAATAACATCTAAGTAGATCAATGTTCATCAGACACATTGATTTACAATGTAAAAATTCAGTAGCCGTGTTAGAGAGCAGTGGTCCCCAACCACCGGGCCACGGACAGAAAGAATAAATAATTAGAGCTCACTACATCAGCAATGAAAACACTACTTTTATTTCCAACACATGGGTGTTTATCGTCTCATATCACCCCCAGCTGAAAGCAGTGTCTCGTTGCAGCGAAAAAAGCTCATTTGTGAGCAGTATAGTTATTTTATTTTCCCTCCGACCACGCCGGTCCGTGGAATTATATTTTATATGAAACCGGTCTGTGGTGCAAAAAAGGTTAGGAAGCGCTGTTAAAGGGAATTAATACAGACTGTTGCCATGGTATAAACAGTAATTTTATAGCATGTTTTACTGCTCCGTGGCCCAAATGCCCTATTCAGAGGGGACGTGTTTTTTTTTTTAAACTTTGCTTCAAATGGTAATATATGGTTATAATTAGAGATGGACCGATCGGGGTTTTTGGCACCGATTCTGATCTCCGATCTCCTTTCAGGGACATCGGCCGATAGCCGATTCCGATCGGAGTGGGGGGGGGGGAGTGGGGGGGGGGGGGGGGGGGGGGTTTAGCAGTAAATAAACTTAAAAAGAGCCTCACAGTAAAGTTAAACCGGAGCAGTGCGTGTGTGTGTGTTTGTGCCTTTAGAAGAGACGGTTTGTTCACAGTATCGCTATAAGTGATTCATTGATTCATGAGTTGATTAGTTTTTATGTGAAGCGTAAGTTTCTCTTCTCAGTTATCTCTCCGTGTTTACTGTTATTAATTAAATGTCGTGGTTTTAAATAAACACCAGCTACTATAGAACATTCTGTGTGACTCTCTTACATTAAAAAGCTTCATTAAACTGCTATTACCACAGATCTGTAACCGAGTCAGACTCGTTCCGTCTAAGGAGCTAAAAGTTTTCTAAACGTTGAGCAGATGATCCTGAACTAACGAATTTGGTAATGAATAAACTTTTGCCTCTGATTGGCTCTGTAACGTCTTCTGTTCTCATCTACATCACAAGTAAGAACCGCTTACGATTTACCAAAGTGAACCAGGAGTTTATATAACGTGCTGATAGAATCGACTCAGATGTGACCGGGTTGAATTATCTTTTTAAAGTCAATATTACAATCAGCAAAATTACATCGTAAGAGCTTTGATACCGATACCGATTCGTAGCCGATCGATCGTCCCATCTCTAGTTATAAATCACTGTTCATAATAAAAAATGACAGCAGTTACTGTGATGGGTTTATACATTACATAATAAGTTACATAAAGACGAGTGAAAATGCCCAGGCTGCAGAAAACATCTTTATTGTTAGTATTGTCTTAGTGACATTGTCCGTTTCTTTATTGTTCCCCAGACACAAGAACTTAAAGCAGCGTGTGGGGAGCACTCCTGGCCTCCCCCTCTCTGTCAGTCAGCCCTCTCAGTTGCCCTCCAAGGTCAAAGTGGTGGACAAACCTGAGAAAGCAGAGAAGCAACAAAAGAGGCCCCAGACACCCTTCCACCACCGCAGCTTTGTGGGCGAGGATTTAAGCATGGAGCCTGAGGATCGGACCGGCCATTATCACGCTCTCCACCACAGCGATGACGCTCAGAGCAAAGCCCAAACTCTACACACATCATCGAGGGACATGGCCAGCTCACCTCAGCCTCCCCCGCTCAGCCCCCATCCTTGCGAGCGGGAGGAGGAAACGGCAGCTGAGCTGAAACGCTCCTCCACCCCCCTCCATGAACAGTTCTACCCTTCTTCCTCAGAGCCCTGTTTGCTTCCTCCCAAAAGCCCTGATCATCCTTCCTTCAACCCTCTGACCTCAGAGTACCCTACCACTTATCCAGACTCCCAGGAGCCCACAGTGTACGTCGGCTCAGCCATCAATCCCAACGAGGACACGAGCCACAACCCCTGGAGGTACTTCCGACTGCCTGGCAAGAGAAGCGTGGACCTGGCTCCGCCTCAGCTCCCTGTGGACAAACTAAAGCAGGACAGCCTAGACAATGCTGTTTCAGTCACTGAGTAAGCATTCTTTATTTTGTGTCTTATCTTTCCTGCTATTTAAGCTTTACTAACAAGTGTGCCTATTAGAAAACATCTAATGTTTTTAACCTTGTAATGGTCTGTTTAACTATTTGGTTGAGATTACTTTGAGTTTAAATACTGCTTATCATGCTTTTCAAAGCAGTGGCTTTCTGGCCACCTTGCAACCACCTGCCATACCAGAACATGTAAAACAGCCCCTGGCAATTAGTGTAAAAAGGCACACGGTCTCAGCCGAGCTGTACTCTGTTTTACCAGTCAAATAATGGAAGCTATTATTTTCTAATATATCTGATTTCGGTTTCCAGAATGATGGCTCCCAGTTCGATGCCCCTGAAAGTGTCAGAAGAGCGGGTGAAGCTTTACATTCAGAAGAAGAACCAGTATCTCTCAGTATCTGTATGTGATGGAGATCAGGAGGTGGATACAGACCCTTATGCTTTTGTGGAGGGAGATGAAGAGTTCTCTTTCGCTGATAAAGAGAAGAGGCCAGGAGCAGAAGCAGCCAAAAGAAACAAGGTCAGTCAGAGTCAAAGTAAAGGTCAACCACCGTAGCTTTGACTTTCCTGTATATCTCAGCCAGAAAAGCATTAAAAGCACCATTAGGGCAATGGTTGAGTGACTGAAGATTCCAAAGGTTTGCATTATTAAAGTTAAACCAGCAAATAAAAAGAAATCCCAAGTGCTTTTAACGTACAGCATAAAAGGTCCCACAAACGAGTTTATTTCTAAACTTGGTCTTCGGAATGTTTTTGCTGTTTTTTCCACTGCAAGACTGCTTTGACATGATAATCGTTTTTCGCTTCCTTCATTGTGAGGCTGAGGTGTTTTGCTGGCTCTGCCACTGAGTGCCAAGCTTGAAATAATCAATTATTAGTTACATTGATATCAATACAATTGATAATCAGCAGGGGGTTTTAAATGCACAGTTGCTTTTTGTTTATGAATGAAATGATTTAGATATAGAAGAGTTTTCCGGTTCAATATGTGTGAAAGTCAGACACTGATTCAAATGAAATTTAATACCCTCGGCGTGCACATCATGTGGCTGCCAAGGGTGTTATATTTCAGGGGGTGAGTTAGGCATCAGAGCTAAAGTTGCTTTTTGTGTGGTGCCAGTCTAATCAAATCTGTTTTTTTATTCACATTAAATGTCAGATGTGAAATGATTTCAATGGCCCTTTTAACTGACTTCATTAATTGAAATAAAACGTGTCAGTAATCAGTTATTCATGTTCTTGCAAATTGGATGACATTGTAAATTTCTTGGTCTGTTTTGATGTACTTTCTCCAAGATATAAAACTTTCCTTTTTACCCACAGTGTAGTTTTATTACACTCTATAAACATCTCTTTTTTTTTTTATGAAAAGGTGCGTTCCAAACTGTATACCGATATAGATATAGACTATTTAATGTAGAGAGGATTTAATAGATTTAATTAAGCTTTTTAATGGTTTTCTTAGCAGGACAGACACGTTACTAAATTTTTACAGAACTTGCTTGCTGTTGCTAACTGATGTTGACAGATGTTCATCAAATAATCAGAACCATTTAGCTTAACATGACACAATAGCTGTTTGGTTCAAGTGCATTGCATGCGGAGGCACATTTTGTTTTAATTCCCTTAAACTCAATATTAGACGAACCTAGATTTTTGTTTGACGTTAATATCAGAGATGCAATTTTTGTCAACATCTCATTAGCCGACGAACTTCTAGCATTCCATCAGTGTTACATAGTGAACATGACGGTGCTGTAGAACAGGAAAAGGATTATGCTAATCATAATGAATAAAATGCTGTCAGTATTGTAAAGCTTCCTCTGACAACAAGAGTTCTACCTTTATACCAGGACACAGTACAAAATATCCTTGTCAGATTTGTGTAGTTTAACATGCATACTGAGACTAAACAGCTTCCGTTTGTGATTGCCATGTGTAATAGTTCGCTGTTCATGATTTTAAATATTATACATGTTTCAAATGTTGGTTTTAACATTTAGAATGAGCATGATTCCTCTGAATGAATTTGTACACAGAACTGGCACTTTTAAATCAACTGGCAGCTGTTGGAAATTTAAGTCAATTACATCCCTAACAGAACAATTACTGTGTTATTAACTACTCTCTACTCTACTATATTATCTACATCTATTGACTTTTTTAAATTGCTGCAATCAATTTCCTGTCAGACTGCTTTTGTTATACCATTAAATAAAAGAAAACTGTTGTTCCTTAGCTGATGCTTTTATGCAAATTTTTTTATTAGTTTTCTGTTCAATCAAAATGAAAGGTATATTCCAAGGTTGAGAGTTTAAGCTTATGCAACTGCTTATGCTTAAAAATGATCCAGTTAGAGCGTAAACATGTCGGTGCATTTTTTTACATTTCATGGTCAGTTTAAACGTGCAAGTCATATCAAGGTTTTAATTGGCAGTGATGAGAATAAATCAATAATACACTCACTACTTGTTTGTTTCAGACAACAACAAAATCATTTTAAACCTGTTTGTATTAAATGTTCTTTTTCAGAGGGATGATGGCAGTACTTCCTCGACCGATGGTGTGTATGCTTTACATTTTATTTCCTTTGAGGTCATTCGAGATGTTGTTGGTTTTTTTTCTCTTCATACTTACCAGCCTGCCAATACAATTGATTACTATTTGTTTATCACCACAGATCCCCAGGGCTCAGCCTGCAGTAAACCTCCTCCGTCCACCAGCCTGATACACGAGACCGACCTGGCAGTGTCAATTAATGACCTGGACAATATCTTCAACTCTGACGAGGATGAGCTTACGGTCAGCAGATCCACTGCACGTGTCTCTAGAGCTCATGTGTCAACAGACTGAAATTTGTCAGGCTTTTTTAGTGCCTGATATGTAGACAGAAAGGCATGAAAACACACTGCACTAGGCTTGTGCCATATAGTGATTTCATCACTCTGATCTGATTTTAATCTACTATGATACTCAGTCATGAGTATGAGAAATGTCATGACTGATCATACTGTTTACTAATAAATATGCAAGTGTGGCATTGAACCCTTTCTTCAACGTTATAATTGGTAGACCTGGCAGTGTACACAGGATGCCGTGTTGGACACACACGAGTAACGCATGTCTTTAATAACACGTATAGTGGACATACATAGACAACAAATATAATTGCACTAAATACAACATAATATCAAGTAAAAGACATTTAACAGGGGCAGGTTTGCAGTGTCTGAAATGTTCTCCACATGTTAAAAATGATGTTTTGCCACACACCTTGTGAATGCAGCCTAACAACAGAAAAATTCAGTTTCTTCTCTGTAATCATTTTGTTTTATTAAAACATTAAAATTAATTTTAACTTTCAAGGATAAAGAACAACAAATGCAACAAATTCTGCATTAATGTTATCTGTTGTTTTTTTAATGTAGTAGTGTTTCCGGTCTGTCCAAACTCAGAATGAGAGAACATGCATGGAGTTTTTTCTGCCGTTATTGATTTATTTTCCCCCCCCCCAACAGCCTGGAGCCAGAAGAACTGGGAATGGAACTGAGGAGAAATTTGCTGGAAAGGAGCCCAAACCAGCAGCACCAGATCCCCTGTCCTGCATAAGTACGACTGTTGGGCACTAAATCCATTCATGCTTTTAAATTAAATTTAGATTGAGCAATCAAAAAAATCACTTTTCATTTCCAAATACATTTGCAGAAGCATTTTCTATTTTTAAATGTGTTGTTTATTGTTTGTCAGGCTCTGCCGACCTCCACCAGATGTTCCCCACCCCTCCATCTCTTGATCAACACATAACCGGCTTCTCCCCCATCAACGGCGGAAAGGAGTGCGGCTCTGTAGAAACCGGTCCCGGCTTTACTCTGGCAGATGGGTCTATGCTCAGTGGATCTTTTAAAATGGAGGTAGAAGAAGGCTTTTGCAGCCCCAAACCCTCTGAGATCAAGGTAAGAATGCACATTAACGCCACTCTGAATTTATTGCGCGACGCACCATTTGCACCTTGTATGGAAGTCTAGCGCTGAAGTGGGGATCTTCTTTCTGTTTGCAGGACTTCTCTTTTGTCTTCAAGCCGGAGTCCTTTCAGATATTCGTGGGCTGCTCTCTGTACGCGCCTCTAAAAACACTTCCCAGCCATTGCCTGCCATCCATCAAGCTGCCAGAGGAGTGTCTGTACAGGCCCAGCTGGACTGTGGGTAAACTGGAGATGATGCAGTCAGTACCTGCCATGCCTTTTCTTAACAAGGACACGTGAGTTACAACAAAATGCAACTTTGTAATGACCGCACCGTGGCTTTGGTTACAGCTAAGATATGGGAACAATGTGGCATGGGTGTCTTATCAACATGCACACGTTCTTTCCAACCAAAACGTTTTCCTTATTTATATTCAAATAGGTTCTATTGGGCTTTTTTGGGCACTGGGGGGTGCTGTACACCACTGTAAGCTAAACGGGGTCTCTGTAAACTGTGTATCACCCTTGGACACCCATGTTTCGTTTAGTTGCACGTCCTCTAAAGGCAAACAAAGATATATATATATATAGGGCATTTTTCTGCACTTTCTACTATTCTAGTATGTGATATGAAAAATGATAGTTTGGAAAACATGGAATTTGACCCAGGTGTCAAGATTTGTAAAAGCCAGCATGCTTACCTTATCATTCCAATATTTACAAGTCTTTGGATTGTGCTTATTGTTATTAATTAAAAAATCTTTAGATCAACAATTATTTTCAACCCTTAGGTGCTGCATATGCGGCGGCGGAATCGGAAATTGGCAATGACTAGATTGGTAGATAGAGAGGGAATTTTTCTCTTTGAATAATGAATTAGTTTAGAAGAATTTATCAACACAATGACCGTGTGACGAATTATAGAACAAACCAACACAAAGTAGAATGCCCTTCTTTTAAATTTTTTCCTCAGGTAGTGTTTTAATGGTGGTGGTGTAGAGTCCATCAACTCTAATAATGTTAACTAATGCTAATCAGGTGATCGGTCAGATTTGTGGTCAATTGCATTGACAAATTAGACCAACAAATTGCTCTTCAAAAAATCTGTACACATGATGTTCCACTCAGTTTCTTTTTGTAAATTTGCCTCTTGTTAGAAACAGCACCGGCTAATTTGACAATAATACAGTAACCAAAACAGATCCTGCAGCTATTTGGGTTTTTCCTTCAGTATTTTGCAGCATGTGCCAAAACTTGTTTCTCTTATTTAACCGAATGTGTGTATGACTGTTGGTTTGTGTCTGTTTTTGGCAGCAACATCCCCAGCGTTGGCAGCGTCATCGAGCTGCAAGAATACACACAAACGTACACCCCGCAAACCCACACCCCCTTCCAGTCCAGCAGTGCACCGCCCAGCAACAGTGGAGCGGGCATTTTGCCCTCACCTGCCACGCCTCGCTTCTCTGTTCCCACGCCGAGAACACCCCGCACCCCACGCACACCACGTGGCCCTGCCAGCGCTCAGGGCTCGATGAAGTATGACAACTCTGACCTGTACTCGCCTGCCTCCACTCCCTCCACCCTCAGGCCGCTCAGCTCAGTGGAACCAGCCACAGCTCCTTCGGTGCCTGAGGCCCACAGCCTTTACGTCACTCTCATTCTCTCCGACTCGACCATGAACCTGTTCAAGGACTGCAACTTCGACAGCTGCTGCGTGTGCGTGTGCAACATGAACATCAGGGGCGCGGACGCAGCCGTTTACATCAGTGACACCGGCCTGGATTCGCAGTATTCTAGCTCTGATCCCTGCTCATGTGGCTTTAGTGCCGTTGTCAATAGGCGCTACGCAAACGGTGCCGGCCTCTTCCTCGAGGACGAGCTGGATATCGTGGGCAGAGGCTCGGACGCTGGTCAAGAGGCAGAGAAGCACCTTGAAGCGCTGCGCCGCGCTTCCTCTTTGCAGCTTCCAGACGAGGTGCTCTTCCTGTTCCAGGAACAGTGCTCCAATCCTTTCCCCCCAATCTGCAGTCCTGAGCCCGGCGGCAGCTTAGTCCCACGGCCGCCACGACGTCTGGAGGAGCGGGACTACTGCAGTGACTGCTACCTGGCTCTGGAACACGGGCGTCAGTTCATGGACAACATGTCTGGAGGGAAAGTAGACGAGACACTGATCAAAAGCTCGTGTCTGCATCCCTGGGCCAAACGCAATGGTAAGGCGACGTCTTTAATAATGCGGAATATTACACCATAATTTATGTTCTACATATTAAAACAGATTTTCACCAAGCCAAAAAAGAAACAATCATCATTTTCTAAAAAAATTGGTTTAAAAGAGCACTTATGAAAACAACAAACTACACATTTGATAAGGGCTATAGACTGAAATAAAATGACCTACCCTTCCTGCCATGAATTTAACCATGTAAACACAGCGTGAAACATCTAAATAAATAAATAAAATTTTCTGCATGTAGGAAATAATTCTTTTCACGCTATATAAACCTGAATTACTTAATGTGTGCACTATAAAATAGATGCTCGCTTGCATAGAGCTATAAATCTCAATGCTGTTATACTGTATATTAGTGCTCCTCGGATGCCTCTTGTCCAGTCAAATGACTTCTTTGGAACTAACAGCTGCATAAGTGCGGCATTGTTCATAACACATTTGTGGATGCTGATCAGTCCTTTTATTTTCAGCTTACAGATAAAGCTACAGAAGTCTACCTTAATAAATAACAGAAGTGCAGGACGAATTTAAGGTCATGATTTTAAACCCTCAGATAATGATGCATATACATTTTTTTGCATTTCTTTCTTTCAGCTGTGGACGTGAGCATGCTGTTCTCTCAGGATGTGCTAAGAATGCTGCACACTCTGCAGCCCGTGCTGCAGGATGCCATCCAAAAGAAGAGGTCTGTGCGCCCTTGGGGCCCCCTCCAGGGCCCCCTTACCTGGCAGCAGTTCCATAAGATGGCAGGCAGGGGATCCTACGGTATAGCATCCTACATTTTATTGCTGTTTGCAATTATATGGACAACATTTTTAGGCAGGTCGGGCTCATTTGCGTCATTGTTTATCTCTTATTAGGCACAGACGAGTCTCCTGAGCCTTTACCCATCCCAACTTTTCTGGTGGGTTACGAGTATGACTTTGTTGTGCTGTCACCCTTTGCACTGCCCTATTGGGAGAAGCTTCTACTGGACCCCTTCGGTTCTCAGAGAGATGTCGCGTATGTCGTAGTGTGTCCTGACAACGAGTCTCTGCTCAGTGGCGCTAAAATATTTTTCAGGGACCTGACTGCAGTGTATGAGGTACACACATGACTGTTCCGATTTTTATTTTTTTGTCATGACCGTATCCTACAAGTTTCCTACAAGTTTATAATCCCAGTATCTGTAGGAAATAAGATCTCCGGTCTCTTTTAGGCATGTCGACTTGGTCAGCACCGGCCCATCTGTAAGGATCATGCTGATGGCATTGTGACGGTAAAAAGTGCCGGCTCGAAGCCTCTGTCAGAGCAGCCTCTCAGTGATTGGTTCTTTAAGACGTGCAACAACGCCAGCAGTGACTCGATGACCAAACTTAAACTCTACGCTCAAGTGTGCCGGCATGACCTGGGTATGTTTTGTTTCGTTTTTTTTTTTTTTTTTTGGTCTTTATACAAAAAAGGGGGGGGGGGGCGGCGATGGGCTTACCAAGACAAAGAAATAGATTTTATAGTCAATAATTCAGGGGGATACACTCTTAAATCTGAACACACAAAAATTAAAGTGTAAGCACCATGCTAGAGCCTGCCTTCTGTTAGAAACCTCAGTCAAAACCAGTTTTTTTATAATATCTAAGTAATAAATATATACAGTTGATGAAACACCCTGACACCAAAGCATAAACAGGTCGAAACGTGATTTGATAACCATACCCAAATCCAAATCTTCAGAGCATGAGTGCCTGTCAATGTTGGAAATCAAAATGTTTAATGTTCTCATGTAACTTTGCTTTCTTTCACTTCAGCTCCATACCTGGCGGCACTCTCTTTAGACAGCTCCCTACTTTCTCAGCGGAACCCTGCCTCATCCTCCTCAGCATCTTCACGATCAGCCAGCTCCAGCGGTGCTTCCACGGGCCCTCAGAACACCCCTCCTTCTACCAACGGCTCCACAGCCACAAGTAGCAGCGGCACCCCAGCACCCACCTCTGCTTGCACTAACTCCCAGACCATGGGAGGCTTAGCATCTAATAAGCCTGCACCGGTCCCTCCTTTCGGAGCTCAGGGCATTCCGCACGCTGGAGCCCCTAGCACAGGAAACCCAGGGGAGAGCGCATCAGCAAACAACCAGCCTCAAGCTCAACCTGAACCTCCCGAGAGGTACACTACAATCTTTAAACGAGTACTCCAGGGCTTTTGCAGCAGAATAAATATCCTTAGCATCTGTAGCTTGTGTGTGATGATTAGAGATGATGCTTTCACTAAGTAAGCAAGAAATGTGCTCAAAACAAATAATACAAGCCTAGGGTTCGATAATGAATTCAGTCTTTTATTTTCTTCTGTTCTGAAATGTGAAACTACAGCTGTTTCACGCTTGGGCGGTTTTCACCTGATAAGCAACTTCGTTTACTGGAAGGAGGTTAGATGCCTATTACCGCTTACCACAGCTTTTAAGCCTTTTACCTAATGAGCGGTATACTGGTTTTTGCTGGCTGTGCCACTGAGCACCAAGAATAAAATAATAAACAGCCTTGACTGTCAGTATTGACGGTTTATTTAAATGCAGTTTTGTATGAAGTGTATTTTACTTCTCTGTAATCTCTGTAACCGTCATTATTTCGGCTACCGTTCAGGTCGTCGACCTGCTCTTCAACCCCATTCACAGTTCTCGCTCTTACATGCAGCTCTATTGTAGCAGTATTCATGGAATATGACTACTGGCAATCATGCCTCGAGCATACCTACATTTTCCAAGTAGTAATTGATTATGTATTAATACTTATAGAGTAAATTAACACGAAAGTGAAACGTGAAAGTGAAATTATCAGGGGCAAATGCACACCAACTGCAGATGCAGCAGGAATAGATTCGGGTACCAAAAAAGCATCTTTCTTCAGACCTCTGCTGCTCAGTGCCTAGTTTCTGTCTGACTAGTTTCTGTTTGTTGTTTTTTCCCCCCCCTTACAGCACTATGGAGAGAGAAAAGGTTGGCGTGCCAACAGATGGCGACTCCCATGCCATCAGCTACCCTCCCGCTATAGTGGTCTACATCGTGGATCCCTTTAACTACGAGGAGAAGAGCAGGGGTTCCAGCTCTAACATCTGGAGCCTGGGACTTCTCTGCTGTTACATGGAGATGTTGCAGTCTCTCCCGCCACATATCAGGAATTCCGTTTTTGTGCAGGTCAGCTGAATATCCAGTCTCCTATTTTTTCTTTGTGTCGTATTACGTAATGACATATAATGACTTTTGAAACACTTTATATGTCCTGTGACTGACTTGGTTTTTGCTGTGCAGGTTGTTCCCTGCCAGTTTCTGCTGCAGCCTGTAAAGAACGAGGAGAGGCACATGTACGGCCAGCATCTGAAGTCACTGGCTTTCTCAGTGTACACACAGTGCAGGAGGCCGCTTCCAAACTCTACTAATGTCAAAACGCTAACAGGTTTTGGTCCTGGACTCGCTATAGACACTGCATTACAAAGCCCTGAGGTACAAACTTCTTTGCTCATATTTTATCATTACGTTCTGCATATTTTCTTTTCTAGAGCGATGAGCACATTTATCAGTCCTCATTGAGCAGTTTTTTTCCAGTTGATAGTTGTAAATCCCTGTCACTTGCACATTGTCAAGTCTGATCATGGAGAGCCGGCTCACCACATGGCTTCTCTGACCCCGTGTGCTGCGCCCCCCCAAGCACCGCTTATTAAGCAACTTTGATCATTGTTGGGTTTATATTACAACTGAAATGATTGTGGGAGGTATTAACCCTGTGGGCCATATGAGACTTGCACCACATGTTATATGTTGTAGGTCTATTATTCCTACATATTAATGCATGTGTACAGCCCCACATAGAGTAGATTTCAACCATTGGTAAAGCCAAGATAATAAAAAGGTTAAGAACAAAAAATACATTTGAACATGGTGCCAAAACTTTGTTTCATTTATAAATAATCCATCGTAAACACCTCATTTCAATTTGAGCAATTGAGAGTCAAGAGCCTTGGTCAGGGGCAACCTGACAGTGGTGGGGATCGAAACAGCAACCCTCTGATTACTAGTCCATTGCCTTAACTGCTTTGTAAACCTACATAAGGTCCATTTGCTAATGAACCATTTTTGCGCATCACCCACAAGTTGAGAACCATCGGCTGACCAGTTGTGTGATCATGAGTCAGATTGTGTGCGTCAGTCATATGGTGTCATTCCATTGCCAGAAATATTAATCCTAATTTTTTACAATTTGTATTTATGCCATCCAGAGGTCAGATTGTGTGCGGCTCTACACACCGCCGTTCATCCTCGCCCCAGTAAAGGACAAACAGACAGAGCTCAACGAGACATTCGGTGAGGCAGCGCAGAAACACAACATTCTGTTCGTCGCTTATTGCTTGTCGCACGACCAGCGCTGCCTTCTGGCCACCTGCACAGACCAGTATGGAGAGCTGCTGGAGACATGCATCATCAACATCGACGTGCCCAACCGGTTAGTGTGGCTAGAATCTTTATCTGAATCGTAGTCCTGTGTGGCGGCCAAGCTAAGACCTTTCTCTGTCCCACAGAGCTCGGAGGAAAAAGGGGTCAGCTCGGCGACTTGGCCTTCAGAAGCTCTGGGACTGGTGCGTCAGCCTGGTGCAGGTGACTTCACTGCCTTGGAGAGTCGTGATAGGCCGGCTTGGTAGGATGGGTCATGGCGAGCTGCAAGGTAGGTTTATGTTAAGCCTCATATTAAGCACATTAATTGTACCCAAAAGCTTTATTGTTCACTAATTTGTGGTCTGGCTTGGTCCTATTAGACTGGAGCATCCTGCTTAGCAGGCGGAACCTGCAGTCTCTGAGCCGTCGCCTAAAGGAGATGTGCATGATGTGTGGAATCTCGGCAGCAGACAGTCCCAGCATCCTTAGCACCTGTCTGGTTGCCATGGAACCTCAGGCAACCTTTGTCATCATGCCAGGTGGGATTTAAATAGAAGGATTTATTGCAAGCTTTCACTTTTGTTTTCCATTAAAGATGTTTCTTTTGCCCGAATACCACAGATGGCCAGTGGGGCTGTCTGGTAAATTCTTCAGTCCAGAAATAAACATTTTTATTGTTGTTATTATTATTTCCAGTCTGCACTGCACAACCCCTGCTCTACTTATTGATTTAAGTGTCAATTAGTCTAGAAATAAACATCTTTGTGTTTTTTATTTGTTCATGTTGTATTTGTTTACCGTCATGTGTTTAGACTCCGTATCTACTGGCTCGGTGTTTGGCCGTAGCACTGCTCTGAACATGCAGACATCACAGCTGAACACCCCTCAGGACACCTCTTGCACCCACATCCTGGTGTTCCCCACCTCAGCCACCGTCCAGGTCGTCGACCTGCCCTTCAACCCCATTCACGGTCAGTCTCACTCACACATGCAGCTCCTAACGGCTTTTGTATGACTGCTGACCAACAAAGTTAATATTATGTTTTGTTTTGTTTTTTTATCAGATGCATCAGATGCCATGGGAGGGATGGATGGAATTCTGGATCTGCTCGTTTCTGAGAATGATGTGGACCCTGACCTTATCAACATACTACCCAACTCTCCTACCACCTCTCCAGTGCACTCGCCTGGCTCACACTACCACCATGGAGGAGATGGCATCAAGGTGGGTGGGGAAAAAGTCAAAGTTGCTTTATTGTCAATACTGCAATATGTACAGGACATAAAGAGGATTGAAATTACGTTACTCTCTGACCCATGGTGCAACACTAAACATTCATTAAACAATAAACCTAGAATATATGAAGAATATAAAAATAGAAGAAACACACTAAAGCGCAAATATATATACATTGACACAAGTATGACAAATGTAGCAGTAAATATAACAATTAAAAAAAATAGAGGTCCTGATATTAAAAAGTTAGGCATTTAAGTTGGCAATGCAGATTTAGAATTCTTTGTGTTAAACCAGTGCAAATTCGATTATCTATAGATAGTTTAAAGTGATGTGTGCATTGAATAGATAATGGGGATGTAAGTTTTTGGTTGTGATGGGGGGGGGTAACTTTGCAACTTTGGGGTAACTTTGTTGATGTAACTTTGCAAGTTGATGCAAGTTACATCAACTTGCAAAATCTCCAAATGTAGCACTTTTGTTAGCAGAACTAATAAGCATAGTTCACTAAGTACAGCAACCAGTAATTATTTTTTATCTGCTATGGAAGTAAAAAAGGGGCTGAAGTTGTCATCCATTACAACCAGTTACAGATAATCCTGTTTTTTACTGGCCTCGTTAGCATTGATAACAAATAGAGAACTGAGCTAAATAAGTGTATCAAGATGGTGATGTACTTACTTCTTACCGCTAGGTGGCACTGTATATCACTGTAGGGAAAAATAGGGTCCAAGAAATAGATTGCACCTTCCTTTGGGGGTGTAAGCCCTTGGCATAAGTTTAACATACATACATACATACATACATACATACATACATACATACATACATACATACATACATACATACATACATACATACATACATACATACATACATACATACATACATACATACATACATACATACATACATACATACATACATACATACATACATACATACATACATACATACATACATACATACATACATACATACATACATACATACATACACACACACACACACACAGTTGGACTCTACTGTGAAAACTAGAGAAAACAAATAAATGGTTGTAAACAAACAAACCAGGTTGTTGATAAGTTTGTGTATGTATTCCAGGGCCAGAGTGCCGACCGCATGGAGTCTCACGATGAAACTCCCAACATCCTGCAGCAGCCAATGGCATTGGGCTACTTTGTGTCTACAGCCAAGGCAGGTCCCTTGCCTGACTGGTTCTGGTCCTCCTGCCCTCAGGCCAAGAACCAGTGTCCTCTCTTTCTCAAGGTAAAACCTTATTATTATATACAGTGTATCACAAAAGTGAGTACACCCCTCACATTTCTGCAAATATTTCATTATATCTTTTCATGGGACAACACTACAGACATAAAACTTGGATATAACTTAGAGTAGTCAGTGTACAGCTTGTATAGCAGTGTAGATTTACTGTCTTCTGAAAATAACTCAACACACAGCCATTAATGTCTAAATAGCTGGCAACATAAGTGAGTACACCCCACAGTGAACATGTCCAAATTGTGCCCAAATGTGTCGTTGTCCCTCCCTGGTGTCATGTGTCAAGGTCCCAGGTGTAAATGGGGAGCAGGGCTGTTAAATTTGGTGTTTTGGGTACAATTCTCTCATACTGGCCACTGGATATTCAACATGGCACCTCATGGCAAAGAACTCTCTGAGGATGTGAGAAATAGAATTGTTGCTCTCCACAAAGATGGTGAGGCTATAAGAAGATTGCTAACACCCTGAAACTGAGCTACAGCATGGTGGCCAAGGTCATACAGCGGTTTTCCAGGACAGGTTCCACTCGGAACAGGCTTCGCCAGGGTCGACCAAAGAAGTCGAGTCCACGTGTTCGGCGTCATATCCAGAGGTTGGCTTTAAAAAATAGACACATGAGTGCTGCCAGCATTGCTGCAGAGGTTGAAGACGTGGGAGGTCAGCCTGTCAGTGCTCAGACCATACGCCGCACACTGCATCAACTCGGTCTGCATGGTCGTCATCCCAGAAGGAAGCTGACGCACAAGAAAGCCCGCAAACAGTTTGCTGAAGACAAGCAGTCCAAGAACATGGATTACTGGAATGCCCTGTGGTCTGACGAGACCAAGATAAACTTGTTTGGCTCAGATGGTGTCCAGCATGTGTGGCGGCGCCCTGGTGAGAAGTACCAAGACAACTGTATCTTGCCTACAGTCAAGCATGGTGGTGGTAGCATCATGGTCTTGGGCTGCATGAGTGTTGCTGGCACTGGGGAGCTGCGGTTCATTGAGGGAAACATGAATTCCAACATGTACTGTGACATTCTGAAACAGAGCATGATCCCCTCCCTTCGAAAACTGGGCCTCATGGCAGTTTTCCAACAGGATAACGACCCCAAACACAACCTCCAAGATGACAACTGCCTTGCTGAGGAAGCTGAAGGTAAAGGTGATGGACTAAACCCAATTGAGCACCTGTGGCGCATCCTCAAGTGGAAGGTGGAGGAGTTCAAGGTGTCTAACATCCACCAGCTCCGTGATGACATCATGGAGGAGTGGAAGAGGATTCCAGTAGCAACCTGTGCAGCTCTGGTGAATTCCATGCCCAGGAGGGTTAAGGCAGTGCTGGATAATAATGGTGGTCACACAAAATATTGACACTTTGGGCACAATTTGGACATGTTCACTGTCGGGTGTACTCACTTATGTTGCCAGCCATTTAGACATTAATGGCTGTGTGTTGAGTTATTTTCAGAAGACAGTAAATCTACACTGCTATACAAGCTGTACACTGACTACTCTAAGTTATATCCAAGTTTCATGTCTATAGTGTTGTCCCATGAAAAGATATAATGAAATATTTGCAGAAATGTGAGGGGTGTACTCACTTTTGTGATACACTGTATGTCATTTATCAGCAGTGTATTTTTTAAGATTTATTTAGTAAAATAAGTCTTTCAGCTTTGTTAAACTGTGTGACTTAAATGTATGGGTGTGATTTTTCTGTTTTCTTCAGGCCTCGTTACATCTGCACGTCTCCACGTTACAGTCCGATGAGCTGCTGCACAGTAAACACTCTCACCCGCTGGACTCCAATCACACATCAGATGTGCTTAGGTGAATAGTGCACCTCATGTTCTGTTCATGTTTTCTTTATTCTTGGTTGCTGTTACATTATTGCTTGTAATACCAATGCGTGTCTTAAGTGTCTGGCATGGCTAATGTTTATGGTGAACAAACATAGTGGCTGATTAGTGGTTTGAAGTTAGCTAGCTTACTTTAAGTTAGTTTATTTTACCAGTTCACTCCTTGTTGTGTTTACTTTTCTGTCGACCCGCTATAGCCACATCCTAAGAATCCTGCATTCCCAAAACACAAACATGGCAGACTCCCATGTTAAATAGCAACCTCTGTGGGCTTGAAGTAAATCAGTTTTGTAGTTCACCTTGTAATTGCCTGTTTCTTCCAAGTGCATTTTTGCCCAGCTAACATATCATTTGTGGTCGTTTGTCTAGGTTTGTTCTGGAGCAGTACAACGCCCTGTCCTGGCTGACATGTGACCCTGCCACTCAAGATCGGCGCTCCTGTCTGCCTGTGCATTTTGTAGTGCTTAACCAGATGTACAACTTTATCATGAACGTGCTGTGAGTGCTGGACTGCAGTAAATCAGCGCTCGCTGTGCTGCACTGCCACACAGCCAGTCTAGACACTCAGTAATGCGTCAGCATTGCCATCATCTCCCTTCTAACACAACTGGAGCAGAAGGGACTGAAATGTTCTTTTAATGAGCTGAAAAGTAGTTCTGGGTAAGATCTTGTCCAAACGAAATGCCTGCGTATATCTTATTTATTGTACGTTTTTAAATGTGTAATTTCTTAATCTTTTATAAATATATATTATAAATATCCGAAGGTACACACCGCCTTCTTGCCGAAATGAAAAATGGTTTATCATGTATCCAATTGTCTTAATTGCAGAGCACGGACTGAGAGTTGAAATTGCTGTAGGTTGCTTTTAGAGAATTATTTTCTCCGAGCGGACAGCCGTTTTTATTGCCATGATGTATAGATGAAGTACGCCCAAACTGTCATTAGCTTTGAGTGATGGGGGACTGCCGGATATGCTGTAGTTGCAGAATACCTGTACAGCGATTTAACGTGTGCAAATAAGAGGACAAGAAATGCATTGTAAGATTATATATTTTATATCAGATTTAGAGAATTGTGTGTGTATGTATGTATATATATAAATGTGTACATACTATCTTGTGCCGCTATGAATGGTGCAGCCAATTTTAGGAATAAAGTGCGTCAACATGACTGTGTTATGGCTTTCATCTCGTGCCTGAGTGGATGATCCTAATGCTTGGCAAATGGTCCACATCATCATATGTTTGTCATGACATTAAATCGAATTTCTGCCAATTTTCATATATCCTGTTCATGATGTTATGGAGGTAAAAGCTCAAACGGATCCTTATTGCTCGGTGATTTTAAAAGCTTCTGCAGAAGCCGCGGTGCGCTCCGGTAGTAATAATGAATGATGACGCTTAGACGTCTTCACTAGCTCACCCTGCTGTAAAACGATATTCGGGCTGTTAGACTTGTTTTATTAAGCAGCTGTTATCACCATCATGCTGTATCTCATTCTCTGAAGGCGATGGGTAAGAGCTGCAGCGGGTCCATAACTGAAATAATGTGACTTTGCCTAGAGCTCTTATTGCTCTCCATTATGATCTCTGAGTCACTGAATCTCCTGCTGCCACATTCTCTCTAACTGATATACTGCTTATGGGCCTTTATTGCACTTAGTGTTGCTACCAGAAAAACCCTATCAAGCCTGGCTGTTTGTGATTTGTGCAGAGCTGATGTAACAGTGCTGTGTTAAAAAAAGAAAAGTTTTTTACTTCATATATTTACATTAGGCAGCCTACATAGGGCGGAGTACTGTGGCTCCATCTATAGTCAATTTAAAGGAGTAACAAACATTTTATAACACACCGTGGTGTTAAAAAATAATCGCCCCCCCCTTTACGATCTTCTCCGTTATGGTATATTCATTATACTGAAAGATTTCAGATGGGGGAGGAGTACACTTTGTAAACTGAAATTTCATTTATTTAACAAACAACGTTCTTGAGATCTCACTCATCTTTTGCCTTGCTGAGTCAAGCAGTCACATCCTACTTTCAATAGAAACACCTTGCCATGACCTAAGGGAAAAAAGTTTAGTCTAAATAGATTAGTCTACAAGTTACAAAGTCATGTGTAATTATCGAGGACCCCACTGAACCACCATGAAAGCAATTTTCTCAAAGAAGAAATCTCGACACACTTTTATCTACCCAGGTTTCTCCAAGGGCTCAGCAACAATTTATTGAGGTCACATCAGGTCCCTGAGAATCTGAAAAATTAAGTTGAGTTTCTAATAACGGTTGTTGCTTCTGTGTAGATCATTTTGTAACTTGTACTTTAGCTTGCCAAGCACTGGATCACATGATCACTAGCTGCTAATCATACAGTGTGTGGTATTCCCAAGTGGAAGCGTGTAGTTTTATATGGTCTCGCCAGCTTCCAACAGCTATGGTAAGAATACAGTACAATGAAATTCTTTCTTCGCATATCCCAGCTTGTTTGGAAGCTGGGGTCAGAGTGCAGGGTCAGCCATCGTAAGGTTGGGGGCCTTGCTCAAGGACCCAACTGTGGCTGCATAGCAGAGCCTGGATTTGAACCGCCAATCTTCCGATTGATAGCCCAAAGCCCTACCCACTAAGCTACCACTGTCTCTCTGTGTCCCATATTGTGGCTTTGATGAACTCAAGGACGAGGCAGTAGGAAACATTTTAGCTCTTTTATTTAAGGAAAGTGTCCCAAAGGATCCATGCACCAACAAGACATTTCGGTACACAATGCAGCAGCTTTGAGGGAAGCCCAGAAGTACTCAATCCATAACCGCTTGAACGTGGCAGGGCATGATCCTGAACTGCTGCAGTCCTTTCCCAATGGTGGAGGGAGTTGAGGCTTCGCTTTTCTTCTGGACCAGGACTGTGGGTGCTGGCCATGGATTGCTAGATGGTTCAATGACCCCGGCTGTCACCATATTTCTGATCTTTTCCCCGAGCGATCTGTTGTTTTACCAGTCAAGTGTTGGGGTTGCAACCACACTGCAAACGCATCACAATAGCAATCCAGTTACTTCCATCAGGCTGGTGTACTGGTTTGTTGGGGACAGCTTGGCCCAGTGGCCCTGGACGTGGTACACCGGGTCAGGCAGCAATACCACTTAATACCCAAACCCCACATCAAATGCCATCATTATACTGTAGATAAATACTACTTTATTATAAACACATATTTACAGTTAGTCAAGATGGCAGCGTCTGCTAAGCTACTCTCATTAGCTTAGCCAGCTAGCCGCTCACCACAGTATAATTAAACAGGAGCTGTTATGGGATTCGTGCTTCAGACATGGTGGGTGGTTTACAGCAGATGGCACTCTTGGGTATGATTTGCAATAAAAAGCAGTACGTTTAGAGCAACAGCAATTCAACCGTTTTATTTAGCTTTTCTCTTTCAGTTTAACTTGTCGATGGGTCCAGTGTGTTTTAGCATGTAGCAGCATATCTAGTTACAGAGGTACGATCTGAGGTATAATCAATTTAAATTAGTCACGTTACAAATATTTTACTAATAATTATCACATTGTAAACTGTAAATAGGAATATTTATATGTTGCTTCAAGAAGTATTTCTTATTTTGATCAAATACTTCAAACATTTTGATCAACAGTACATATTTTAGAGAAATAGCAGTCTAGCATTTTCAATAATCTCTTCTACTGTTCTTTTTCTGTGACTAAATTCTACGTATTTGCTATTAATGTACCTATTTACTGTGGGTTTTCTAAAAAAGAAAAATCTACCAGGTCAAAATAAAAAAGTACCTACAGCATTAAATTATTAATTTGATGGTGTTGAACGATCCATATTGGCATCTGAATTTGTAGCATGGCCTTCCAGCTCTTGTAATTACTGAACTTGTTAGTAATTATAATTGACTACAACTTGGGGCTACTGGTGCCTTGTTTAATGGTAATAATTTAAATAGTTTAATGGTGTCTTTTACAGCAAGCATTACAAAATGAATGTCTAGGGAGCCCTAATAAAAAAGGCAGAATGTTGATTAGTAGGATATTTAAGCAACAAGTCCCAAGATCCTTTGTAATAATAATTCTCCAAAGGTAAAAAATACATAGAACTGTGGCCCATCCATCCATCCATCCATCCATCCAACCAACCAACCAACCAACCATCCATCCATCCATCCATCCATCCATCCAACCATCCATCCATCCATCCATCCATCCACCCACCCATCCATCCATCCACCCATCCATCCATCCAACCATCCATCCATCCATCCAACCATCCATCCATCCATCCATCCAACCATCCATCCATCCATCCATCCATCCAACCATCCATCCATCCATCCATCCATCCATCCACCCATCCATCCATCCATCCATCCAACCATCCATCCATCCATCCATCTCATATATTTATGAAGAATATCTTTATTTGTCATATATACAACAATTATATTCTTTTTCCACATATCCCAGCTTGTTTGGATGCTGGGGTCAGAGCACAGGGTCAGCCATTGTACAGCACTTGTGGAAGTACACAGGGTTCAACTCCTTGCTCAAGGGCCCAACAGTGGTTGCATAGCAGAGCCTGTATTTGAACCAACAATCTTCTGATTGATAGTCCAAAGCTTCTACCCACTAGGCTATTACTGTCTATACAATGGGTTCAAGAAATCTGGAGAGAGAATAATTTAGGTATTGATACTCTGCAGTGCAGATCATGCATACAACATACAATTCGTTCTTCCGGAATCATATTGCGCCCATTACAGTGTGTGCTTGGTGTAAGTAATATGCCTCAGGCTTTTGGCTTAATACTTTTAAGGTGTCAACAATCATTTCAATCACATTTGATACAGTCAATAAGGAACATTTATGTTCCTCAAGATACTAATATAGGAAATGTATCTTCAGTGTTAAAACTGCGGTCCCTAAACTACTAACTGTGGAACATAAAGAGAATTTAATGGTACACTACACTCTTTACATCTAAGATACAGAAGATGCCTATTTATGGGTTACCTTCAGGGATCAGGTGTCGGCCGGTCAGGTACAGCCAACTACCCCTAGCAAACTAACCAAGAATATGTGGGTGCTACTTTTTTTTTTTTTTTTACAGCTGATTTTCCATCTTTTACTTTAATGTATTTTTAAACAATTGTTTTGAGGAATCAATACATCATTAAAAATGCATTTCATTTGTTTTTAGTCACATTGTGACATCACAACATTTCAAGTGTTAAATGGAGTGATGAATGTTTGTCTCAATTATTTTAGATCCAGTAATAAAACCAATTAAAATGTAGAAACAAAGAATGTTGTTTAAGAGGAATTGACTTTGCTAAATTGTCAGCAGACAAAAACAATCCTGAGCGCCCGTTACGCTACGAGTTTAACAATGAAAGATCAATAGATTTTGTTGATAGGATTACTTGCTTATCGACGTTCGATTTAGTGGCTAATCCTGGAATATTGTGCAGCTCTTTTATGTAGGGGGGGAGTAATACTGTTCAAGCTTTAGTAGTAAAGAGCAGCGTTTTCAGGCAGCAGGCCGCTGACAGCTGAGCAGACCCGAGAGAGCTTAGCCAATCGACCGCATGTCACTCAGAGCCCAGGTCCGCTGTTCGCACAGAAACTCGTTAGGCCTTTAATAGGTGGGTTCATGGCCTTGGCTCTGACCCCGAGGGAATATTACCTTTGGCTTCTAGCCGTGCTGTAGGCTCGCAGAATGGACTGATATAGGAGAAGGAGTAATCCGACCCCTATAATTGCCTGTCTGGGCTGACATTTGTAGTTAGGGGAGAAGGGAGGGCCTCCCAGACCACAGGGATAACAAAATCATTATCTGCGCCTAATGCTGCTCTGGCACAGGGATATGTCTCATAATTTAACGTTGAAAAGGAGAAAGAAAATGTGATGGTAATGGATAATCTCTGCTCAACAAAGCATCTGGCTCCCTGCAGTTATTTTATAGCCTGTAGCTTTCTTATTCAGGCTTTTATCAAGGAATTGTGAATGTATCTGATTGGGCGACTAATTTATCCTTCAGTTCACTTGACACTGTTGTAAAAAAAAAAAATGTCCCCGAAATCTTACCCTGGCTGCCTTTGGCTGATTATCTAGAAAAGAAAAAGGATTTTTCTTCACCCTTAAGCCATTGACTTAACATCTGGGTTGGTATTCATCGAGCATAAGCGACCTCTGAATGGCCGCCATCTCTCTCTCTTTCTCTTTCATTCTCTCTCTCTTTTTCTCTCTCATGTTACAAGCCCCCGCGCGACCTGGCGTTAAGTGGCTCAGGAAATTGCTCTGACTCCCCCACATCAGTCAGCCTATAATGGCGGCATCGTGTTCCCGGCGAAAAAAAAAATGAATGGCAATAAAAAGGGGAGATGATAGCTGTCGAGGGTGAAGAGGGAAGTGGAGTTTTATTGAGCTTGGCTGCCTCTGGGTGGATGTGACCTGGCACGCTTCAGGCAGAAATCTGCTCTGAGCCGATAGATTAGGACAAAATGGCCGCAAAGCAGAGGCGCGGGAATTTAATGAATCGCCTACAAATTTCCCTCGCAGTAGGGGAGACGTCGACTTGACAGTCACTGCTGCTTATGGGAGGAGATTAGACAACAGTTTTAATCATGTTTGCTTCATCCTGAAAGGCGACATGCTTTTTACCAGAAGAAGAGAGATGCCTCTAAGTAATGCGGCCTGTGGAAAATAGCCCACTTTCATGATTGATGCTGTACTAATAATGTAAATGTTGCCTTGGTGCTATAACAGTGGTCCGGAAGGTACAATTACGGAACATATAGAAGTTTTAATGGTGCTCTACACTAAGTTAAGGGAAAAAAGACGTCTGATGCCAGCTTCAGCTAGTCGGGTATAGCCCTTGCAATCAAAGGGTGTAAAACAGTGGTCATTTGTTTTAGGGAAGCTGTAAAAGGTAGTCAATATGTACTTCGTTTTATGGTGTCCACTGTGTGTCACATGAAATTTGTGTATTGCTTCAGGAGCTCATTGGCCAGTGGTAGCTCAGTAATTAAGGTTCTAGACTAATGATCAGAAGTTTCCTAGTTCAAGCCCCACCATTGTCAAGTCCATTCACTTTAAATTGCTTGCATCATATCAGTTGTAATTGTGATGCAAGACTGATTATCCTTTCTGCATTATATACACCGATCAGCCATAACATTAAAACCACCTCCTTGTTTCTAAACTCACTGTCCATTTTATCAGCTCCACTTACCATATAAAAGCACTTTGTAGTTCTACAATTACTGACTGTAGCCCATCTATTTCTCTACATACTTTTTTAGCCTGCTTTCATGCTGTTCTTCAATAGTCAGGACCCCCACAGCACCACCACAGAGAGGGTATTATTTAGGTGGTGGATCATTCTCAGCACTGCAGTGACACTGACATGGTGCTGGTGTGTTAGTGTGTGTTGTGCTGGTATGAGTGGATCAGACACAGCAGTGCTGCTGGAGTTTTTAAATACCGTGTCCACTCACTGTCCACTCTATTAGACACTCCTACCTAGTTGGTCCACCTTGTAGATGTAAAGTCAGAGACGATCACTCATCTATTGCTGCTGTTTGAGTCGGTCATCTTCTAGACCTTCATCAGTGGTCACGAGACGCTGCCCACAGGGCGCTGTTGGCAGGATGTTTTTGGTTGGTGCTGCAGTGCTGAGAATGATCCACCACCCAAATAATACCTGCTCTGTAGTGGTCATTGACCATTGAATAACAGCATGAAAGGGGGCTAACAAAACATGCAGAGAAATAGATGGACTACAGTCAGTAGTTGTAGAACTACAAAGTGCTTCAAAATGCCACAGCAAGGAGTGAGAATACTTTTATTCGTACAAGCATCTTCTCCCCATTTTCCTCCTGATTTAGCGCACTCAATTTTGTTCTCCGCTGCTGAGAGATACCAGATTGCATCCAAGGAGAGCACGTCACTGCACACGCCTCTTCCGACATGTGCACAGCCCTCCTCTTCTCGCCCATGCACTCTGCACAGGCGTCTCTTCTGCCAATCAGGGTTCTTACACGGTGTGAAGTCCCTCCCACCCACACACCCACCCACCCACCCACCCACATATAGTCCGGTCCCCAACCTGCAGATACGGTGGCCAATCAGTATCTGCTGCAGGCACTGCCAATTATGCCCGCCAGATGGCGCCCAGCCGACCGGTGGCAACACTGAGTTTCGAACTGAGGAGTTCAGAAACTCGGTGGTGGTGTGCTAGCGGAACATCCCGCTGTGCCACCTGAGCGCCTTATAATTAAATTTGAGAAAAACTCTAAAACATTTTTACACTTTATTATGGATTATTAGGTGTGATTATATCCATTCAAAATGAAATTCACAACACAATGGAACTCCAGGTCTCTAAATACTCTCAGCATTCACTTTATATGTGTATAAAATGGTTGTTTCCAAAAGACCCATAATTCATTATCCGACCCTGAATAAGTAGCAGAAGTGATAATGACAGATCATGTTTTATTAGCTATTTCCAGAGGGAGAGGAGGAAAGCACCAGCTTCCAGTAAATTGGAACGATTACAGTCAGAGTAACGATTTTCATCAGTAGCAGCGTAATCTGATATTTTTCTGCATCAGCAGAGTTTTTAAAATGTCTCATATTTACTCCTGCTTGAGTACACAGAGCTTAATTGGCTTATCAATAGGTCGAGTTAGCGGGGTTGTAACGGGCATCTGTGTCATTTGTAAGGCTAGCCCTGGCTATCTCTGCAGTCCATGTAAACCGTTTGCCCGCTGTTCAGTGACCCAGAAGCAGAGGGGTGGTCAGAGGATCCCATTAACCCGGCTTGAACCAGGCTCAGTTTAGCAGATTAGGCAGGTCAGAAAGAGTGGAATTAGCTTCTCCTAAGGAACATCTGACCGCAAAGCCTCATCCAATTACAGACTTATGTTCAAGCAAACAAGATGTATGAGGAAATGGACACCGAGTACTCTGAGCCAGCAAGAAACCACCGGCCACTAGATGATGGACTGGTAATTCAGTATGGTGCCAATTATAAGGAATTCAATATATATTCTAAGTTAAGATAAAGCTCCTTGTGTATATATTTTGTTATATACAGTATAATTTAGAACAGGGTTTTTTAACCCCTGGGTTGCGACCCTTAGGTGGGACTTAAGCCAAAAAAAATGGGTTGCAGAGAAAAATAATAATAATTTAATAAACTTGTATGCAAACGCCCTCTTGTGGAGGCTTTATGTTACATCTTGTAAACCACAGTGATATCTCGATTATATACTGATGAGCCAAAAGATTAGGACTGTTCCCCAACATTGTGCAGATAGATGCCTATTTCATAACAACTGTGCATATCACAGTCAGAGAGACATTAAATAATGGGCTGATGGTAGATCATCGTACACATGGTGAGTGTTAGCTGACTGCACCTCAGCAGTGAAACATGGTGGTGGATGCATCATGCTTTACAGATTAATCTCAGGGACAGGTAAGAATTAAGGGATAGTTGAATGCAGCTAAATGCAGGAGCATCCTTAAAGAAAACCTCCTCCAGAATGCATGCTAACTTAGACTGGCGTGACAGTTTACCTGTTAACATCCACAACAACATGTTTTTTCATTTTTATAAACATTTACATACAGATTTTAAATATATCATTTTTAATCATTGCTAATTCCCATATTGCAGTTCCATATACCACCCCCACGTTGGCCGAGGAGAGGTGAGACAGCAAAGAGCTGCACACAAATACCCCACAACTACCAGACAGCAAAGGTCACAATTGTACAGCAGCAATGAAGCCCACTCAACCTCCCCTTCTCAGGCACAGCCAATTGTGCCTGTTTGGGTGCCCGACCAGGTCGACAGCACTGCCTGTGATTCAAATCCTGCTATTTCTAATAAAGCTAAAGACACACAAATGTTCTTGAGCATTTTCAACTCTACATAGTTGAGTTTATTATATTAATTTAAATGCGTGTTAGATTTATTAAATAGGTTGTTGTTATTGTTAGTAAGATTAGTCGGAGTGTAATTCTGACTGCTGGACACTTCATTATTTATAGACCCGTCATATTGATGCTGATTTTATACTCTGATAGACTTGTGTGGTTTGAATGGTTACTCAGCCAAGAAACTGAATATGTGCCATATTTAATGAGCACCATCTGGACTCGGATTGTGCAGGAGTGAAGTGTTGATCACAGATATGCTTCTTTGTTGTCCATACTAAACATTTGGTGGCTGTGAAGTGGAAAATTGTCAGACTGCTTTGAAAATGGCTTTGGTACACAATGTTCACGCTTGATTGAGATCTAAGTTTGTTTTATGGCTTGATCGGGTTGTTTACTTGACGGAAACAGTCTCATTTTCATGAACTTTTTTATTAGGGTCGGTTGGGTACGATGCCAGACAGAAGCAATGGGTGCAAAGTGGGAGTACACTTTGGACAGGGCACCAACACAGGTTCACTCACTTACAATTGGTGCAATTCACAATACTAGCCACAGTAGGCACAGTAGGCACAAATGGACGAGCCAACTCTATGTTAATTCTTATTTTTCTTATTTTATTTCTGTTTTTACTATTACTATTATAATGAAACCAGGTAAGTCATTTGCATGTCTTTTTAAATGTGCAGTATTAATATCTAGCGATTTTAGTCACATTCACATATAGATTTTTAATGTATTATTTTTTAATCATTGCTAATTCTCATATTGCAAATCTGTTGGCGCATGCACCACCCCCACATTGGCCGAGGAGAGCTGAGACTACAAAGAGCTGCACTCACAAATACACCACAACTACCACACAGCAAAGCCAGTCAATAGCCAGTCTAGCTACTAGCCACAGTAGCCACAAGTGGACGAGCTGACTCTATGTTAATGTACCTGAGATGGAACAGGATGTCTAACTAGCTAAGTAACCTTTGGTGACCACAGTTTATCTTAGTAAAGTGTTGAGCCAACACAAAGCAGCTTTAATGCCTTTTAAAGATTCATTAATTAAATAAATGAATGGATGATTGATCCGCCACGGTTGGGTTTTGAAGGAAATCTTCTGTACTCTGTAATTAGACGTGACATTAAAATTCATGAAACTGTCACAGGAAAACAATCAAGTCCCGCTCAGGTTTTGTGTAAAATAATTTGCCGCCGCCAAACAACTGGACTGCTGCTTTTCTATAATTGGACTGGATGTTTTTAGTCACCTGTGACACAGCTTGTGTGGGGGCCTAATTTGTCCTCTCTCATCTCGGAACAGCTTGAGCGTGGTTGTTATCTTCGACGTTTCCCCCCTCCGCTCGTATCCTCCCACCACGTTCCTTCAAATTCAGCTGACAGGCAGACCGGAGCAACCTCTGTGATCTGCTTTGATGTCAGCTCCTCGGAGAGATGCGAAATGGAGAAGAAAAAAAAGCAGCTCGCTCCAGAGCGCCCCTGATAAGGACCTAATCAGCTGCCGTGGTGCCTTCCATTTAGTGCGGCCTGTGAAAAAAAAATCGTCTGTCACCGAGCTGGCGTTCCGTTCGTGTCAGACTCCATATTCTCCTGTCGAACCGCTAATTTCTCGCAAGGCGTAGAATTTATCTTCCTGCCCAAGCCGTCCTGACAGGTTTGTTATCGGTTGGCCTGCTCGCTGAACCCTGGGGAGATGAGGCGTAGCTATTAGCCGACGGGAATCGGAGTGCGTAAATGTCAAGTAAGCTGTCATTGCTATGAGGGAAGCCAAGAGACTGTGTTAAAGCTGACATATTCAGTGTGGTAAACACCATGCCAAATCTCACCTGTCACAAGCCATTTGCAATATTCCATTCGGGGCGTTAGAGAAAGCAGGAGAAGATGGAGATAATAGCTTGTTATGGGCTCTTCTTCGTGTGGGAGGTGTTCGGATGTGTACCTTACCGCTCTGCCTGTGAAAACCAAACGTCTTCAGTAAAATAAACGACTTGTAAGCCAAGATGGGTAAAGCACTGCAATGCAAATGTAGTTTTTAGGCCGATTTATAAACAAATTGTTGTAAAATAGGTTAATAGGAATGTATGTTTTACTTCATTAATTTGTTTCATAATTTCAGTCATATTTATTAGCTTGCCATATAGAATTATATTAGAATTATAATATATAGAATATATTTGTAGTTCTACAATTACTGACTGTAGTCCATCTGTTTCTCTGCATGCTTTGTTAGCTCACTTTCTTGCTGTTCTTCAATGGTCAGGACCCCCACAGGACCACTACAGAGTAGGTATTATTTAGGTGGTGGATCATTTTTTGCACTGCAGTGACACTGACATGGTGGTGGTGTGTTAGTGTGTGTTGTGCTGGTATGAGTGGATAAGACAGCAGAGCTGCTGGAGTTTTTAAACACCTCACTGTCACTGAGAATAGTCCACCAACCAAAAATATCCAGCCAACAGCGCCCCGTGGACAGCGTCCTGTGACCACTGATGAAGGTCTAGAAGATGACCGACTCAAACAGCAGCAATAGATGAGCGATCGTCTCTGACTTTACATCTACAAGGTGGACCGACTAGGTAGGAGTGTCTAATAGAGTGGACGATCGATTACTACTCTACCCGACCTCACCGCTTCCAACGGAAATATAAAAGTGCGGAAACTTTTTGAAGATCCCTTGTATATCACGCAATCATAGCAACATGGATCAATATCTAAAAAGGGTTTAAGAAGCATTTAAACTCCAACTTTGTGGCTTTTTGGACTTTACTGTTTTAGCATATCAAAGCAAGGTCCATAAAGAAATCGTTTAACAGTTTTGGTGAGGAGAAACTGGAGTGGAATGACCTGCACTGAGCCCTGACCTCATCCTATTGAACAATTTTGAGATTAATTAGAAAGTTTAATGCAAACCAGATCTTTGTCCATCATCAGTGCCTGATTTCAATAATGCTGAACTCCAAATTTCCAACATTGTAGAATCCAGGCCACAAAAACACTGAATGAAGCAAAGAAAACTCAACCACTGTGTTATCATGATGTTTTGTTTCTCATTCTTCATCTGAAGTCCCAGGCGGTTTGAGCTGAACTCATCACTTGCTCTCTTGGTGAGTTCATAAACCCTTTATTTCCACCCCATTGGGTAGAAGCAGCCCATGCCATCTGCCTCAGCACTGATGAAGAATGCTTCTGGGCTTCTCGGCCTGGTCTCCACAGGACTCTTGGCCTCTGTGGGGGGAAAACACAAGGATTGGGGTTAATTGCTTTTCAAGAAGCAGAATAATCAGATATATTATAAGTAAGATCTTGTCTGAATGGCTGACCATCACAGTAATCATGGCCAGTAAGAATAAATACAGGCTTCAGTGTATTTTTCCTCCTATTGTCCATCCAAATAATAGTTGAAGGCCAGAGCTAATCTTGTTCATGACACTTTAAAAAGGTAAGACACGTTTCTTAATTCTTAATTTAAAGCTTGTCAAAGCAGATACAAACAAAACATGTATTGCTGTTACATGTACAGTATTATTAACTAATTGGTGTTTCATTGCAGAAGTTATGTGACCCACCCAGTAGTCAAGTAACTGATACATTAAAACCCTTACTTTTCCCCAGACAACTCCACCAAGCTGCACCAATGTGATTTAAAAAGTTCCAAATAAGGCAGCCTGGTGGACCTACATTTAACAAACATTAAATCGGACAGAGATGAAGCTGACATCTGATAATAATACACTGTATAAAATTAATATTATAATATTAATAATGTTTCCAACTTTGTCAGCTTTGGGAACTCCAGTGTCCTGTACAGAGCCACTGATAAACTCCAAAATGTGGTAGCAGCAACATGGATGGGGTGAGGATACTCAAATTTCATGGGTTTGGAATTGGCTGTCCAAAAAGCTGATGGTCAGATGTGCACATACTTTTTGGCCATGCAGGTTTAGGTAAAACTTCTACTACTGGTAATTTTACAGTTTTTTAATTATTTATAGGTATAAATTGTAAGTATTTTAGATATTATAAGTGCAATATAATTATAGTATAATTCTAAAGAAATAGTATTTTTTATGTGATTGTGATGTACGGTGACCTACGTCCTCGTTTTCCTGGACATGTTCTCTTTTTTGGACCTTTACAATCACCAAAAATGTCCAGGATTCGTCCAGGAGTCTGCAGACGCTATTCTTTGTGTATTTTTGAACTTATTTCAGATTTCACTTTAGGCCCCACCTTCTCGCACTTCTCTTAAAAATGCCCAAGTGCAAATGAAAATTTACAGATCAATTAGAGAAAAAAATTTGCATTTTCTTTGGGAAGCTGAGCGCATTACATACAAAGCTGTGTAAAATAAAGGTGCTACTTCAGCTCAGCAAAACACAAACCAAAGCGAAAGGAAAGAGTCAAGTAAAGACAGAAGATGTTGTTATTGCTGCAGAGGGAGTTTTTGCATTTCACACCAGGAAGCATCACAACAGCTACTGATCGATGGACTGCACATCTGCCTTGTTAGAAAGTCCTCCCCTGATTCTGAAACAAATGCGCAGACTAAGATAGAGCTTATTGTCAACTCCGTGATAGCGCCACATTCTGGCGAAATAGCTCCACTGATGAACTATTTTATTTTTTGTTGTTAATGTTTAGGGTCAAACGCTGAATTGATAGTAATAAGTAATAAGATAATCTGACCATAAATGTATTTGTTAGCTGTCTTGTTAAAAAGTAGATTCTGAATAGGATAAAGCCGTGGTAAAACAGTGAATAAATAATCATGGTTGATGCAGAAAACCTAATGTAATTATGTCTTTCCCCGAAAGAAATAAATAAAATAAAAGACAAAAAAATGAAGAAAAACAACAAATGCTAACTACTTTCTAAAGCCCACTTCCCCGTTCTGACATATTCATTTGGGAAGAGAGCCATCAGAGAAGCTCCATATGTGGGCCCAGAATTTTGCGCTACGCCGTCGCGGAGCGCTGAGCGTCTTTCTCGTTCTCAACACAACATGTCTGAATGCAGCTATAGAGCTGACAGATGGTAAGCATCCCAAGGACGTTGGCAAAGCCAAGCCTCCCACGGAGCTATCACAGAACACAATTTGTTTCGCCGCGACTGTGTGCCAAGGTGTCCTCAGCGGTGGGCCAGCGCGCTCCGCTCTCGCTCATAAGCATGCAGGAGCCGAGCGGAGAGAGGTGCAATCTCACCAAGCAAAGAGCCTCTTCGGTGAGAAGCTCCAGGCTAGCAATCAAAGCACAAGCCAACACACATATTGACAGCATTTCTAATGCATTCCTCATCACGCCGCTTTTTCCTTTTCAACTCGATGCAACAACAACAAAAAAAGTATTCTGGCCGAGAGATCTCTTGGCATCCTTATCGGCTCCGACCAATCAAGAAACGAGGCAATGCCAAGCTGACTTTCTTTTCTATGCCGTGTACACTGCCAGATTCTGAGTGAAAATTACCGCTCCACACATGCTGACAAGAAGAGTTACAGTTCTTTGTTACAGATAGCTGCTCCATATTGGCGTCCCAAGCTGCTTTTTCCGGTTGGAAAGGCGGACGACTCGGTGGCCACGTCCCGATCTGTCTCCATAATGTATGAGCTGCTGGAGAGGCTGATCATTAGGCTCCGGCAGCGTGTCTCAGCCCAGGCTGGAGACGGCTCCTGGACAGAGCTGTAAATTGGATGGGCTGCCCCCACTGAGCCGAGCGGCAGAGTCAGTGCCGCGCGAATTAGGGAGCTGCGTGAATCGGTGCGGCTGTCAATTATTGAGCTGGCATGGCACAGGCACAGCAAATGCACCCGCTCTGGCATGGCTGTCATTACCAGCTCTGGCAGGCTCCCAGCCCTCTGTCATATGCGCGCAGTCAGGGCACCTCCGTCTGCTTGCCGCGCCGGGCACCGGGAAAGGTGGGGGTAAATGGACCTTGAAATTGATATTGGGCGGGAGGGCTCGCCAGCTCTTTTATTTTGTCCCCCACCCACTTACCGGCCCAAAATCCATGGGCAGAACACAGAAATAATTTTTTGTTTTTCTGTGTGTGGAACGATTACTCTCATATTAGAGTCTGTGCCATGTAAAAATGGATGCCATCGTGGAGAGGTTTTGTATTTAAAGACAACATGGAGTTAAAATGTGACATATTTAGGTTAAAAATAGAAGGGAAACTTTAGCTTTATGGCTAGAGAGTCTCCATAAGACTTATGGCCACACGGAGCACCGCAAAAAGAAAAGAAAATAATGATGTGGTGCAGCAACTGTTGTTCCTAATGCTTTCAGGTCATCCTGTACCTTTTTTGAATGATTGGTGGCTTTACACGAAGTGCAATTTGTGAAATCTAGTGTGTTTCCACTTTTTGGAGTTATAGGTGCTTATTTTTACTATCATTGCTAGTTTTTGTGTGTAATCTTCCTAACCAATGGCAACATACACTGATCAGCCATAACCACCTCCCTGTTTCTACACTCACTGTCCATTTTATAAGCTGTGTCTGATCCACTCATACCAGCACAACACACACTAACACACCACCACCATATCAGTGTCACTGCAGTGCTGAGAATGATCCACCACCTAAATAATACCTAAATAAGCAGACGCTCTGGATAAGAGCGTCTGCTAAATGCTGAAAATGTAAATGTAAATGTAATACCTGCTCTGTGGTGGTCCTGAGGGGGTCCTGACCATTGAAGAACAGTGTGAAAGCAGGTTAAAAAGGTATGCAGAGAAACAGATGGACTACAGTCAGTAATTGTAGAACTACAAAGTGCTTCTATATGGTAAGTGGATCTGATAAAATGGACAGTAAGTATAGAAACAAGGAGATGGTTTTAATGTTAAGGCTGATCAGTGTATATTATAATGAAACCAGGTGCACAACTGCACATGCAATAAAATGGAACAAAATGTACTTGGGTGTTTGTTAATATTGGTTAATATTGGTAGCTAAGACAAGCATAACCTGTATGTCTACCATAGCAGAACTTATGGGTATTGGCTAATTCACTGTGTCATTATTCTTATAACTGAAGTGCTGGATAAACATCAGTATGTTAAACCTACTGAGATATCAGGTGATATACGTTGCTCACTAAACCCTTCTGAATAAATCTTTTACTTCTGAAGTGTGTAGGCGGCAGCACGCTTTAGTTTACCAAGCGTGTGCGACAGCCTGACAGAGGAGAAGACAGAGAACCTTCCCACCCTGTCACTTCATGATTTTTCCCCTGTGTTTTCGTGGCCACTACACCAGAGGCCATTGTCACAGATGACATATCACCATTTGCATGCTTCCATTTTTTCTAGGGCTATTTGAATGTACTTGGACTATAATTTGTTCAACGCTGATGATATGACCCTTAGCAAAGCGAGATCATGGGGCGACTGAAGTGATATTTTCTCTTAATGACGGCCATAGATCATTTTTGACGGCGAGGTTTAGAGGCTAGCACATCGCCACGGCCTCCTCCGGGACTCGGCTGCCATAAAGCAGTGAGACATGAGGACCCTGCGGAGGGCAGAGCAATTTCACGAGCTTATCCGGAGACCTCGGTGTGCTTGAGGCTGAGCCTCTCACTGTCCTGGTGATTAATACCTCCCAAGCCCCATCATCTTTCTTCACGCTCTCTCCGGACTAGTGCACTGCATTAGCGCTGGTCTAGATGTCCTCAAGGTGGAACGTTGCAATCATTTTCAGCATATAGGGCTGCTGGCTGGGGAGAGAGCAGGGATGTGAAATATGGAGAGATCAAGCTATGGTACTTTAACTCCCTCGGTGGGAAAGGAAGCGTGGGCCACCCATGTGTGCCAAAGATCAGGGGGGCCGAGCATCACAGGCTGATATGTGTGAGGGTTAACTAAAAAATAAACCTTGTCATGGCTTGCAGCACTGTTTCCTAAATCTGCATTTTAAGCCATTTAACTGCTCAGTGATCAAGCAAAGCTATGGGGTGATAAATACAGTATCTGTCTATCTATTTATCTATCTGTTTGTCTGTCTGTCTGTCTTTCTGTCTATCTAATTGTAATTGTAGTCATTTATAATGTCATAATTACTGTTTATGTGCAAGAGAAAACCTTTCCTGTTACACTAGGCTCACGAATTTGCTATTTTAGGGAAATGTAGTCAGTGAGGGAATAACAGGTGTAGAAAATAATACACAAATTCACAACAATTTAACAAAGAAGCTACGTCATGCTCTGTATTTAAAATATCCAGTCTGATTTGTCAATGTGATTCCTTGGCTGTGCTAACATTATCTCAGAGCTGCCTTTATAGCATCAAAACCTACCCACCGAGCCACTGTGCCGCCCCCCAATGCTTTTAATAATGATTAAAATAAACTACAGAGAATGTAACTTAAAGCCTAAAGTTAACATTATTAAAATGTTAATTATGCAAATTATTTTCATTTCTTTGCTAATTTAAAATCAATCCACGCCTCCTCCGACCCTCACGCAGCCCTTAACAGAACCCTTTTCACCCATGCACTCTGCACAGGCGCCTCTATCCGCCAATCAGGGCCCTAACACACCGCCCACATATTCCGTTCATCCCTCCCTGCAGGCACTGCCAGTTATGCCCGCTAGATGGCGCCCAGCTGACCAGTGGCAACGGCGAGTTTCGAACCGAGGAGTTCAGAATCTCGGCGCCGGTGTGCTAGCGGAATATCTTGCTGCGCCACCTGGGCTATTTCTGTTATTTATGTATAATGTTAAAATAATGTTATTTCATAATCATTATGAATTAATGATTTGATGTTATTTAGAAATAATGACGGATTCTGGAATTGGTGCTACCAACCAATATGACATTAGAAGAAAAAGGAGCTAAAAATGATTCTTTCACATCCTGCTTCTTAGCCGAGCTTCCACAGCATCCCTGTTGTGGATTCCTGAAACCTCACAATCTGCCGAGAAAAAAACATCTGAAGAATTGTACCTCTTTGCAGTCTCTCTCTCTCTCTTCCATCTGCACTTATGACTGCAATGGGAGCTGTGTGATTATGATGGAAATCTCACAAGCCATTACCATGAAGAGGCCGGGCCTGATGCAGACAGCTTAATGGGCTCATTTGTAATTGGTAGGGGGCAATGACTAAGCTACCATGCTCATTGTCTGATGGAGTATAGAGGCATGCATGCAAATGTGACAAATGAATAGGGATGGAGCCTCTCAGGTTCCCCCCCCCCCCCTCCCTTCATCTCTCCAAGCCAGCAGAGTGACCTTGAGAGGCTATGCAATAGGTGTTAAGAATCCACATAAAGGGCTGTTAACACTGAGGCCAATGAATGGAAAGGAGCAATTCAGGACATCTAAAGGACCATATTCATTAGCTGTCACATGTATTACCTCCAAGAGGAAGGCCGATGCACTGAGCGCCGAGAGAAACATCGTGGTAGTGTGGTTGCATTGATTCATATTGTATGGCACATCCGCCTGGTGCCAAGCCAAATGCCAATAAGTAAGCAGATTCAACACCTAATAAACAATCGCTCCTGTCAGCTACATCACAAACATTTTACTTTTCACTGATGTGCATAAACTAAAGCTCGCCTCTTTATCGATCACCATCCAACGCACCTCCAGGAATGTGAGTGGCTGAGAT
This sequence comes from Trichomycterus rosablanca, assembly GCF_030014385.1. Classification (NCBI taxonomy): domain Eukaryota; kingdom Metazoa; phylum Chordata; class Actinopteri; order Siluriformes; family Trichomycteridae; genus Trichomycterus; species Trichomycterus rosablanca. Next base: position 23,703,181 of record NC_086007.1, read on the forward strand.
GCTTGTTTTTTTTTTTCAATTTTGTCATGAATAATCTTGTTAATGTCGTTCATCAGCCTCAGAGGCAGGAAAAATACGCTCCATTGTGCGAGGTGCTTTTTTGTGTGTGTGGCATTGGAAGGGAGCCTGTTCATCACAGATGTCCAGGGAAAATTACACAAGTGGCTTGTTAATGAACGGCTGAGCGGTCTCGGGAGGAGGCCACTGAGGCAGCTCTTTAATGAGCTGGGAACCTAAACACTGCCAAAGTTTACTCTGACCCTGCCTCTTAGTCCCGGGTCAGTCGGAAGAGCGATTCAATTCAGGGCCACTGAAGCAGAGGGGAATGGCATCACGCTGATTTCTCCCTTTCAGCTCTGAAGGCAGGAATAATGCACTTTTGTGCCACGCATCCTTGGGAATTATGGCTCCTAATTTGATTAGGTGAGATTTGATTAACTGGAAAATGGGGATTTCACTAAAACTTTCACATGCTTAATTTATCCCGAGCGGAGCAGACGCAACATTGTATCATCAGAACCAAAGGGCATATGGGAAGCCTTTTCAGAGCTTAGATGGGCTTTGAAATCCAAGAAGACTGCCGTTTCGCTATGGTTTTCAAAGACCTCCAAATTCCTTTGATTTACTTAGGCTGGCGTTGATAATCATTTGACTGTGCCATTTTCCGGGCCTCAGACATGCTCCGCGGTCATCTACAATGCATAATAGAACCATAGCTGACCAAGGTCTTAGCCTACATTCACTCCTGATGATGGATTGAGGTAAGAGTTCGGGGCTAAGATGTCAGGTCGTTTGAATTTTGACCCGAGTTTAGCCTGGCGCTCTCAATACGCTGGGCTGATATGCTTCTTATCAAGCCTGATGAGCCATTAATAATAGTCAATAAGAGTCACAGGCTATTACAGCCCGTCGGTTATGGAGGACATGTGCTTCTCCAGAGGGCCACTATGTCCATTAACAGTTATCTAGTTTAATCAGCTCTCCCTCTCTTCGGCCCATCAGACCAGACCTGCTCAGCGAAATTAATAGCCAGACTGGAGCTGAAGGGCTAAGACATCAGTTTACTCCCCCTCCAGACAGAAAATCGGTGAAAACAATCAGGCCAAGCTGCACTAATGACTTTGCCTTTGAGGCAGGTCTACAAGATTTGCATGACGATTTTTTTTCCTGGAGATGACGATGTCGTGGTCTTCGGTGAGTTCGAAGGCACGCTGAAGTGCACGCAACGTTGTTATGAGACCATTTTGATTCATTAGCATAAAAACATGATTTAGAAAGGATTCTCGCAAATGGGCATTCAGCTCATCAGGAGACCTGTGCGCTCTCTCTCCGCTGCGTAATCTTTCTGATTATTCATGCCTCAGGTTTGTAGCCTTTGATAATAATTACTTGTTTATTAGAAACTGACAGTTTCCAGACAAACACTCATTTCTTAGAAGTATTAAAACAAATGATGAAGAACCAACAAAGTTGTTTTGTTTTGAGCCTCAGTGAATTGATGGCCCAATCAAAAACACTTGATTCATTATGAATGAACTGGGGTTTTGGAAAGCAATTGGGTGCATTTTCTGCTCACTTTTTACAAAGGTTAAACCAACATAATGTGTTCTAGTAAGCCAGTGGTTCACACAGGAAACCAGCATATTGTCAGTGTCCCTTAAATAAACGAAACACCAACAACAAACGCTGAAGATATTTTTTTTGGTTGGTGCTTAAATGATGGTGATGAAGAGCAGTGTTCAAAACACACTGGTTCAAAATGTCCAATAGGTGTTCAGGTGGGTTTAAGATCTGGTGACTATAAATGCCATATTAAATTATCTATATCATCTTATACACATTGATTTTTTTTTCAGTTAGTCTATATGGCCAAAAGTAAGTAGACTCGTGATCATTAGCTTGTTGGAAATATCGTTCCAAGACCATGGGTTTGTTTGTTTATTAGGGTTTTAACGACATGTTTTACACTTTGGTTACATTCATGACAGGAAACAGTAGTTACTCGTTACGCAAGATTCAACAGTTCACAAGGTTGTATCGAACACAGTCAAGCCAATCACTTGCATGTCTTTGGACCCTGTGGGAGGAAACCGGAGCACCAGGAGGAAACCCACGCAGACACGGGGAGAACATGCAAACTACACACAAAAAGGACCCGGACCGCACCACCTGGGGATCGAACCCAGGACCTTCTTGCTGTGAGGCGACAGTGCTACCCACTTAGCCACCGTGCCACCCTTCTAAAACTATGGGCATTAGTATGCACTTGGTCCTCCTGTTATAGGCGTCTATAACAGCCTTTGCACAAAAGTGTGTATGTGTGTAAATCTGAGCCTATTTAATCAAAAGAACATTTCTGAGTTTAGGCAAGGATGTTTTACAAGAATACCTAACTCACATTTAACATTTTAATTCATCCCAAATGAATTTAGTGGTGTGTTAGGGCTCTGTACAGGCCACTGAAGTTCCTCCACACCAAACGTGACATACCATGTCTCCACAGACCTTACTTTGTGCACAGGGGTGCTGGAATCATGCAGGAACATGCAGTTTTGGAATTTGGACGCTATTTTTTATGATGATCATTATTCTACACACTTTATAGCATCAGTTGTGGTTGTAACCAGTAATTAAGAGGGGTGTCCACATACTTTTGACCTAATAATGTAACTCGCCAGCTGTCAGCAGCCTGCCTTCTGGTTCTACAGGTGCTGAAAGGAAACTCCAAGTCCTCAGAAACTCTATTTAATTTGCTCATTTGCTGGTCTGTAATTAAGCTTATTAGCTGTGACTAACATTAGTTACACAGCACCACAGTTACAGTGCGGTTTTAGCTACATTTGGCTTGATTTAAAAAAGAATTATTTTCTTGAAGCTATTTTGCAGCTGTGATGCTAAAATCTATCTACATATATAAAACCATTTGTTTTATGGTACATTCAGAAATGTTAAGCTAATATTAAAGAAAATGTTATTAATTTAATAAGGTAAATAGTGACCCTGTACTGTTGGCCAAGTTTGCTAGCTAATCATGTTAAGTGAACTACTGGCTACCTTGAGTACATTGAGTACGTGAGATGTTTTACCTAATTAACTTTACTTATATTTGTAATTACACAGTAATTCCCAATTTAATGCCTACACATTCCAAAAACAATGGGATGGGGCAGTATAACCCCTGAAGGTTTGTGTAATGATTGACCAGTCTTTGAACTTTCTAGAGGTAATGGTTCCATAATTGGGTGAAAAAAGGAGTATTAACCAACGACTTATTGTTTATGTAGATTTTATTGTTTATGCAGAGAGTCAGACAGTTTCTTAATTTCACCATCTACAGTTCATAACATTATTAGAAGATTCAGAGAATCAAATTAAATCTTTGTGAGCAAATGCAACCCCAGAAAAAGTCTTTATGCTTTTGTCATGAATAAAACCACATGGGTTCAGGACTAGTTTTGAACCCTTGTCAGTAAACACAGTTCATCATTATAGCCACAAAATAAAGTTACTTTTTAAAGTCAGATTATTATTAATACTACTGGCTGTGCTCACTGGCATAGTTTGATATACTGTATGTCAGTGTGGTTGCTTTAGGCTGGTAACTAACTGTGTGCCTGTATGACATACTAAAATAGATTTGAGTAGATCTGAGATGTGCTTGGTTGTGCAGTTTAGCCTTAAGGAAAATATTTCATATGATTGTTGTGTGTATTTATGACATTTTACAGTTGTTTTTTCAGTTGACTTAACCCTTTCAACCTGAGCTAAATTCTGTCTGTGGTGTTGCTCTGATATGACATACTATTTTAGTACAATTCTATGTGCATTAGGGTTACCATTGGTATTGCTTTTACAAAATGGACAGAGTATATGGGGGTGTTTAAGTGTACATTTACGAGTATGGGTATTCAGTCGTATGCCAATGTTTGCCTGTCAAAATAACATGTTCTGTTAATTTTTTGACTAAAAGGAATAAACACAACCTCTGCAGTAAACTGTTTGTGTTTGAGGCATTTGCAAAATTTGGTCACCATATTTTATTTAGTCCTAAACCAGTAAAACACCTCGTTTTAAAGATATATCAACTTAATATAAATGCTCTTCTGCAGCCAGATAAAAGTTATTCAACCCAAGATTTTATTTCTTTTGGCGTGTCTCAAAGTAGTTTGTGGAGGATCTTAAGCTGTCTTGGATTATGGACCAGTCTCTTTCAGCTTCTTACTGATCGTTAGATTTACTTCTATTTGCTAATATTTTGTGAAATTTACTCATGCAATGTTTCCTGTGCCACTGGCTGCCACAGAGCCCGAAGTATAAAAGATCCTCTCCCATGTTTAACAGCTGATAAGGTGTTTTTACATCAAATAATGATATTTTTCTTTTAATTGCGGCCAATTTTACTTTACTTAATTAATCCACAGCTTTTGTTTCCAAAATGCCTCTGGCTTAGATGTTGTTTTGAATACTTTTGACAGTCACTGTTGGTGAAATGATCACTTCATTATACAGATTATATTTGTGTAAGCAACACTGCACAGTAGAACAATGTACCACCACTCTGTTTACAGATAAACCTTCCAGCAGGTCCTTTATTTTCAGATAATTGCTGGCCAGCATATTAGCAGTTATATCTGAGGTTTTTATTTGGTCTTTTAGGTCTTACATTGATGTTTACTGCTATTTTATAATGACATTTGGAACAATGAAAATTTAAAGCTGGGAAAAATGTTTGATATCTTTTATGGATTTTTACTGTTTTGAAGGCATCAGTTCGACCTGTAGCCAACAATTTAAATCCTAAACGAGGTCATTCTCATTTATTTGTCAGTGTTTAAACTTTTGGATATGTAATACTTACATTTTTACGTTATTCAATTATAAAGTAAATGTGGTTTAATTTGCTGAGGTTGTTACTTCTTTTCACATGATGCCAACAGGAGTCTTAATACAGGAAAATATTGTTTGATTTTTCTGTATAGATTCCTATTTAAAATGATCATCTACCAATATTTTTCTTAAAGAATGTTAAAATGTGGGCAAGTATTAAAACAGTCATTATTGTTTTGGTTGCCAACTGCACACACATCATTTGCACTTTGTAAGGTTGAATGGTCTGTAGTTTATTAATCATTTGCATATATTTTGCATAAAGTCACCAACCATCACCAACTGATTAAACACATTCTGTTTTCAAATATTCACTGATTTACAGTAATTACACAAGCACTATTTAGCACAACATTAAAGTATCTAAACAGCGAAGATGTTCTACTTCTTATTTAAATCACATGCAAAAAATAAACACAGTTTCCTGTTTATTATATATTAATCCAGCACATTTCATTTTTCATTTCTACTGACTGTGTTGTTTTTCTCTTATATAGATTTAATTGAGCCCAACCAAGGAGTAAATGTAAGTACCATTTTACAAAAATTAATCCATGTCATGCCAATACCCGCACACAGAATGTTATGTATGGCAATTCATATTATTTAGTATTTATAAATATAACTATGAAAAAATAACAAACATGGAGATTTTGAACACATTGGTTTAAAAATTATTTTTGTCGTTCTGATTTTTTTACACTCAAAGCTGAACGGCAAATCAGCTGAGCCTTCAGTCAAGCCTCGAGCAAGTAAAATTGGAACCATTTTCTTGGTGATGGAAGGAAATGGCAGCCGCCTGCAGTTCTCTATCCTTTTTTCTCCTCTCTTCTTGATCAGTCTCCCGGTGTGCGCCATCAGCCAAAGGAAGTGAAGGCCATTTTTCCTCAGGCCTGCCGACTCGCTGAGGCTGTATGTCCCGCTGAGGAGTCGCGAATAACAGCCCCCGTCCCAGCGGGAGAGCCCACGGCGCCTCCAACAAGCCCTCGCTCTGTTCAGGGCCTGGGCGAGATGCAATTAGACACCCCCACAGGGCCTGAAAGAAAGGGAGGGAGGGACCTCCCTGATGGCCTGGCCAGCCTGAGGGCTTTGAAGTCCTCCGCTGTCTCTCTTCTGCTCTGAGAGGGGCGCCGTTAGGGACGAGAAGCCGCAGGCGAACTGCTGAGCGCGCAGCTTGCCTTTAATCTTCACCTACGGCCCTTTTTCTGGGTTAGCTGTTATTCGACCACAGTCCAATTTCCCTGTGGAGATTTTTTTTAAGGAGAATATCGTGATCATGGCCTACTTCATGTTGTTTTCTGAAGTGATTAGTTAGAGGATGTCAAGGACTGTCAGATAATGTTTTTCATTAAATCTGTTGATCTACTTTTGGTGGACGAGTACATGAGCGTCTTTGAGACTGACCAGTTGCCTTGAATACATGGTGACACTTTTGTTTGTAATGTTTCACAGTGCAGATAAGCTAACAATCATTATCACATTATCATAGCTTTTTTTTAATCTATATATTCTCCAAATCTCTAGTGTACAGACATTTACAACAATCAGTAAAAGAAATGGTTGACCTGAAATACAATTAAAATTAAATGCAGCGATGTAGACGATCAATGAACACATCCATATTTTGGTTTTGTATGTTAATAGACTTCAATCATGTGGGTGCTAGACAGGCCTGCCTGTAGTCCACACTTACCTTCCACTGAAATATGTAGTCCATCACAACGTGAGGCTTTGATGAAAGGCCATGTATTTTTACACAGCTAAATAACAATATATACTGTATATATATTTTTTTGCACATGTAACACGGTTATAAACATGCTTGTGTCCCTACTTTTGGAACATACTGCAAGTATCAAATTTTGAATAAAGATAAGAACTTTATAATAATGTTTAATATAATACAATGTATAATTACATAATTATAACATAATATATAAGCATTATATAATTATTAAGCTTAATACAAATATAATATATAAGTGGGTGGATGGCACAGGTGCACAGCCAGAAAAGTTGGTGTCTTTCTGAGGTCTTGGGTTTGTGCCATGCTCCGGGTCACTTACCTGTGAGTTTTGCACATTCTCTGTATGTCTCTGTGGGTTTTCTCCACCTCCCAAAAACTCCCCTTGGTAATAATTACTGTGTTAAGTTACACCTTACTTGACGGGCCTGTCCACTGGTCACTGCAGTTCGCTGTGTCTTTTCCCGAGACATTATGGACCCTTATCTATGACTGACCTGTCCGTTTAATTAAAGAGGGAACCTACAGTGGCCCGACTGTGCCAGCGGGTATACGTGTGGGTGTTATGAGAGGAAACAAGGGCACGACTTGGAGCAGGTGTGTGCTGAGCTGCTGGGTGGTGGAGGGAGCTGCCTGCGCCCTGCTGGTAGGAGGGAGGGAATGAGGGAGTGAGGGGAAGGGAGCGAGTGTGGAAGAAGGGAGGGAAAGAAGGAAAGAAAGGGCACTGAAGGTGGAGAACGAGACGGAAGTGCGGGACAGAAATCGCTTTAACCTGAATGGTGTAGCTGGTAGTTCGTTGGTCGGCGGGAGAAGCTCTTGTTGGTGGTGTTTAGGAGAGGGGCGGAATCTGCTACTCCTACAGCTGCTGCTGCTCCCTGTGCGGATCAGGGTCTCAGGCTTACTGGCTGACGGAGCGCTGGACTGAACTGCTGTTGACTCGCTTCTTAGCGTCTTCGCCTTTCATTGAAGGATTTTTTAAATGGAAAAGCGAGTTTACTGAACCACGGGCGCGATGCTGAACCGTTTGAAGCCCCAGTGAGGCTGTAGTTGAGGATTGAAGAAGGAAAAGTGCGTTACCGTTTCTTTGGTGCGGAAAGTCTCCGACTTCTGAGAGGCTTCTTTTGTCCTTCGTTCCACACCAACTTACTTTCCGCACTCGTCCTTACGAGGGCTGTAGAGATCGCAGACTGATCTGGAAAACCGCGGACACATCGAAGGATTGATATTAAATACATTTGTGGTGGAATTTCCTTGTGTTTGTGGATTATAAGGCTGAACCGGAGCGCACCGATTGTCATTCTTTCCCTTTGTACTATTTTGACTCAATCCGGTAAGTATCCGTTTCGTCCACGGCTTGTTTGAAACAATATTGTGCTTTTATACGCAGCACTACTTCATTTTAATACATACTTCTTTATTTCAGATTGTTTTGATACTAAAAACTTAAATGTTACCCAGAAAGAAACGACTCAGACTGATAGATCTGAACTGGTTACCTCAGTCAGACCTGTTTACAATTATCCGTGTTTCATGCGTCTGGATAATCTGGATTTATAATCTCCACATTAAACAATACAGGTCTGAACGCAGGAATTAAAACAAACCAGATTTAAAACATTTCACTACGACACCTGAGACAAACGTTACACAATTGTAGTCACATTTGACAACCAAAACACAACTTAAGCAAATATTGGTTTTATGCCTTTAGTGTCCCTAATAAAACGGATTAATGACATCACAAAACACACAGGTGTAAACGCACGGATTAAAACGTTTCTAAATCCTGATTTAAACACGTAAAGAGGTGATTCAACAGAAATGTTACTCAAGTTTGCTTCATTCCTAGTCACATTTGACAACCAAAACAACCCCAAACAAATGTTTCTTTGTTTTTGCATATAAAAGCAGGTGTGAATGCATGAATTGAGAACCTTTCTAAATCCAGATTTGAACATCTCAAAATAAGAAAAATACAAATTTTAAACAAGTGTATTTTATTCCTTGTCACCTTTGACAACCAAAGAAAGCTACCCGGCATGCAGAAATAAAACACATGTATCTCATCATTGTTAAACAAACAGAACTGGATTTGAAACCCTTCAAACAGAAGTCTAACACAAATCCTGTACAAGTGTATCTTATCTTTAATCATATATGAATCAACCCTCCCCTTAAAATATCCTCTTATAATTTCTAAATGTAGGTTTTTTAAACGACCTTGGAAGGATTGAATTCAGTGTGATATATTGTATGTCCACAGTCACATTTGACAGCCAAAACCACCCACAACCACTAAGAAAATAAAGATCGTTACGCAAAACGCAATTTTTGATGCACCAGCCAGGTTTTGCATAGTAAAACAAGGCAGACACAAAAAGTTGGTTGTTAAGTATTCCTAGCTGATTTGCATATTATGTACCCCACAGCAATCAGATTTTAATCTGGATTACATGAGACACATTTACATTTTACTATATTTGACTATACATTTAAACAAGGTGGTTATAACAACATGGTTACATTAGGATATCTAGAGGTGGAAAATATGTGTGTGTGTGTATATATATATATATATATATATACATACTTGATGAACCCCACAGCCACACTATATCACAATTTATTACTGATTAGCAGCAAGCCTTCTGTCCAAAATACCCCTGTGTCCCCCTATTTATGTAGTTTTTTTTTCTTTGCCATATATCTGAACATACCAGCTCAGACCAGAACATACTGCTTGACCCAGTGCGGTACTGACCTGAATAAAGCGGTTAAGGAAGGTTAATGAAGCCCTCAAGCCCTCACAATCAGTTCAACAAATTCACTTCCACTACATGATACTTCAATCACAATTATAAACGTGCATTAGTGCATTAATGCCAGTAAATGGAACGTCATATTTCCATCTTAAAATTGCTCTCTTGTGGATTTGATGTGATGCAACATATTTTGCTGATATGACTGATATATATTATATCTGATATATATTACGTCTTCTTACCGAATAAAAGCATCACTTATGATTTATGAATTGCAGACTGTATCCCAGCTAGACAGTTTATTTCTATAGCAAATCACTTTATTTTGCACGCACACTGGTACTCTTATAATAATAAAATGGTTTACATTTACTGCATTCAGCAGATGCTTTCATTAACAGTTGTAGCTAATTACAATCAAGCAATTAAGGGTTAAGGACCTTGCTCAGGGGACCAACAGTGGCAACTTGGTGGTGTTAGGGTTTGAACCAGCGACTGTCTCATTACTAGTCCAGTACATTATCTATTAAGCCACCACATATGATGCTAGAAGAAAAATTGTGAGATCATATAGTCAAATGTCATGGCTAGTACATTTAAATAGATATGTTTCTATTCTTATTTATTTGCAGAATTGAATATATGGGAAGACATATACATAAACATAAGATATTTAATGTGCTATAACTTTAATGTAGCTTTATAATGATATAAACAGAAGAGTCAAACATCCATCCTAATACTGTAGTCAGATGGTATACAACATATGGCCAAAAAGATGTGGACACCCCTTCGTATTATTGAGTTTGGTAATGTTAGCCATGCCTTTTGCTACCAGGTGTATGAAATTAGTTACATAAAGTTGATTATTTGCTTCTACCATTGTGGCAATAGTTTGGGGAAGGCCATTTCCTGTTCCAGGATGTCTGTGCTCCTGTGAGTGCATCAAGGAATAAATTGTGTTGCTAAGAAAGCTTCCCCAGAAGAGTGGTGACTGTTGTAGGCACAAAATAGGGCAAACCCCATATTAATGCCCATTTTATTAATGGGATGTTCATGTCCAACAGGCTCACGGTCAGCAGTCAGTGTACATTGTCACATTGTTCAGCTCTAGGTTATGTAAACCCACTACCTTATGATGTCATCACGTCTACAGTCTATATCCAGATCTATAGCCGTAGTCTATAATCAGAGGTCCATTAATGGCAAGGACATGTTAGGTCGTTATTCATCACTGTGAGACGAACCCCAAATGAGCTTTCACTATAAACTGTCTGACTAGTCAATCTAAGCACAATCAATAACCCCAACATTTATGATGCCACAAACAATCCCCCTCCAAACACTGTAAACATGTCACAGCTCGGAGTGTGAGGTATTTTATAGATGCGTTTTATATTTCTGAAGATTAAAGTCAGTTCTAGTTGTTTGACCTCTTCAGGTTAAGATTCACTTTATTGTTCACTTACTGGACTCGTCGTTCAAGGGACTCTATCAAAGTGGATAAAATACTCGAGTTCCTGCTGAAATAAAGTAACACGGCACAGTAATACAGCAGATTTCTCTTTGAATCAAAACCTGTCAGTTCTGTCGTGCCGCTTGTGCCTGATTGCTGTCGAGATACAGAAACGCTGAATCTCCTGGTAGCTCCGAGCAGATGGCGCTGCGAGAAATCCCCAAGGGCCGAGTTGAAGACTGCTAAATGCAATATCTTGTTAACCAATTAGTGTCCTGATAACTTAAGGAAGTGTGTGTGCTGTGCCAAGTGTGTGCTAGTAATCTAAAAATAATAATTGGATCGGAAGACAGCTCCAGTGGCCATAAATCAATATTATTGAAGGTTACACAGGCCACTTTAGTCATGACATCTTGATAAATGTTTTTACTAAAACGCATTTAATAGACACTCATAAAAGGTAAAGTCCTGCCACTGACGTCATTTGTCGTCCCTGAATTGCTTTCGCCCTGTGCCAGCTGAAGTACTTAAGAACCCTAAAAGATTACGGTTATACGCCCACCAGTCCTAGTTAATGGTGTTTGTCTTTAAATTAGGGACAGGGGCTTTAGCAAAGGTGCACATTTCACACATATGTCAGCAGAAACTAAAGCCTGGCTTACGACCCCAAACACCAATAGGAAGGCCTGTTGGGATTTCAGGGTCAGGGGTGAGTGTAAGCTCGCTGAACTGGGGTTCCAGACTAAATCCTAGTAGATGCAGGATCCTTCCTTGACATGACGGCGCGGAGGCGAGTGGCATTAACGTACTTACTTGTGACTGAATGCAACTATGCACATTCTAAAATTAGAGGCTGCGCTCACTCTTAATGGGAAAGTGTTTGTACAGAGGTGGATCCAATTGCGTCATATGGTGCATCTGTGTCTTGTAGCCCAGTTTGGTGCACTTGTGGTTTAGGGTGCTTGTTGTAATCAAGCCAGATTAAAGGGTTTGATGAAGTATTAAGTCATAAGCATCTTCAAGACCACGTTACTGGATCATTTAAATAGTTAAAGTGCTGTGTTGCCTTACAAAGCCGAAGATGTCAGTCCAAAGTTGCAGGGTCGGGCTTGGCAGCTATTTTTGGACTCAAATGTCAGAGGTCATGAGAGTGCCACACCAACGCTAGGTTCTACTTGACCGTTATATACACGTGTATCAGGTTGCCAGTTGCACTGCACAACAGACGCTGCAGAAACCTTCTTAAATGACTGAAGGTTACAGAATGCAGCTTTAATAAGAAAGTGTGTCCATTTCCATGCACGGACTAATTGGATAACTGCATGAAATCAGATGTTGGTAATCTGATTAGCAGGGTTATGTGCACTTTGTTAATCCGATCATAGAAAACCTTTTTACGGGAGTTTACAACAGCCAGTCGGTAATTGGATTCCTCAGAGAGGTGGTGTGACGGCCTCTGGCTGAAGATGTTGATTTTAGAGAGGTAGTTGCATTCCTACTTTTTAAATCTAGTATATTAGAGTGAAACGTTTTATCTTTTAATCATTTAATACTTGAGTTGACTCGTTGGATTGTCATTTTTTAAAAGCAGTTCAGTACAGGTATATTTATTTATAGTTTAATGACTCAATGGCTGAATTGATTTACATTTCTGGCACTTTAGCAGATGCTTTTATCCAAAGCGACTTACAGTACTGTGACAGTATGTTGTCTAAGCAATTGAGGTTTAGGGCCTTGCTCAGGGGCCCAACAGTGGCAGCCTTACAGTGGTGTGGCTTGAACCAGGGACCTTTTGATTACTAGTCCAGTGACTTACCTGCTAGGCTACAACTGCCCTACTGATGGTTTATATTTGTTGCTGTTTGTTTAGAAGTGCGAGTATCTTAAGGTTAAGTGAACTCTGTTTATGCATTTTCTCCTGACTTTTTAGCACGTCCAATTGCCCGATTGCGTCATGCTTGCTCTTCACCAATGCCGATCCTCGCTCTGATTGAGGAGAACGAAGCTAACCCACGCCCCCCTCCGACACGTGGCCAGCATCCATATGCATTTTTTCACTCACACTAGGCGAGTGCATATATGTGAATCAGCCTTGTGTACGGAGACACACCCCCTGATCCGCACTCTTTCCCCGCTTCTGTGCAGGTGCCATCAATTAGCCAGCAGATAAATTCAGATTATACACACCAACCGCTGAGGATTCGAAACTTGTATCCCAGCAGTAATGGTCTAGCGCAGTTCACCGCTGTGCCACCTGAGCGCTCGTATGATGTAATTATTTGTTCCAATGTTTTGTGACCTCGGTCTGATTATTCACGGTTTATACAGGCTAATGAATATCCCATGTTGCAGCCAGCACAAACATCACTGAGTGATGTTAGTCACGTAGTAAGGATCTGTCACTGACACCGCTGCTCTCTCAAGCATCTGAACCTTTGATCGCCGCGGGTTCACGTCGTGTTCGGTCGCGTTGGCCTAGTTACATTAGCGTGCCATCGCTTCTGGATGCGCTACTGTGCTGTCGGTACGGCGCTTTTGCTGATCCATTTAAAGTAAAATAGAGTCCCGGGGGAGCTTAACAGCAGATCCTCCTCTTGGCTGACACCCAGCTGTCAAATGCTGACAGCTTCCCTCAGCAGCCAAGTCTGACTTTGTCACTGCTCGGAATAACTGGAGTGGCTATTTGCGGAGCTGTTACCAGCCCCGGCCCCATCGATGCACAACCGGCCATAGGTGAGGGTTTTTGCACCTTTGTAAGCACCGTGATCGATGTTTATTATAAGGACATTCCATTCCTGTTGGCACAAAGGGCCTCCAGATGATGTACGCCATGTGTCTCAACGGAACGTACACGCAACGCAGCACGCGTGATTGTCATCACAACCCCCATCTGTTTATTTCTCCTATTTTTATTTTACGGCTTTGTCAACAGCCGTCTCCGGGAAGGACTTTTGAAGACCTCATTAAAACATACCTACAAGCTTTTCAAGCACAAATTCAGTCCCGCACCCTCGGGGCTTTAAAACAGCACGGTGGCAGGGCTTACCGCCGAACGTTTAGAGAAACATTTAGTCAAACTTAGATCATGCCAAGAAAATGAAGCGTTTGAGGCGTACTGGTTTTTCAGTGTGGAAAAACCAACATGCAGTGGAATGTCAAACCCCCTTCAAAAGTCATGAATGGCCTAGTCATACTGGAATAGCTGCAGAAATGTACTGCAGCGAGAAAGGTATACTGGAATGTCTTCCATAATATAAATCTAATTCAGGATTAGGTGAGTAATGTAAGCATTTAAAAACGTTTTAAAATATACCACAAAGCAGAGATAGCTCAATTCCCAAAAAGTGCATTTTATTTAACCACACTTCTGGAGTCTTTCCATTTTAAGTCCATTTATTAGAGGACGCTTACAAAAGCTTTTTTGTGGCAAGGCTAGCGAAGCCAAAACCTAAGTGCACACATAATTGCAACTGGCTCGTAGATGAAACTTGGGAAATAACCCATCCAAGGCCACCACGTGATATATTAATTCACTGTCCGGCACAGACATAGGTATGAATGTTCGAGCAGGCAGAACCTGAGAGGCTGGCGAGCGTAAACAGGGTTCACATTGTTCTGGTGGTAACCCGAGCCGGGTTAGGCAGCACAGGAGGGAGGCAGGGAGGGATGGTGCACAGCCGGGCCGGACGGCTCTCTGTTGAGAGATCAGCGGGACAGCTGCCCGTTCTCCAGCTTTCAACGACGGCTCAAGTAAATACTCTGACTACCTAACTTATGAGCGTTAAGATCCCACACGCACACGTCGGAGGCACAACTGCTGCCGCGGCTCGTCGCGCAGGCCCTCCGGAGGCCACCCGGCCTCTTCTCATTTGTAAGGTCATTCTTTAAAGCCATCCATTATAGCGCAGGAGTGGAGGGAGTCCCCGGGGCCCTTCGGGCTGCAGATTGTTATACTAGCGCGCTAAGGGGGATTGGTTTCTAGGAAGCAGGCGGCACGACACATCCCCGAGGCATTGACAGCTATTGTGTGCATGCCCGCCCTACATCACTGCCGCTAATCTCTAACTGAGAGAAACCTGACCGCTGTATAATGGAAGAGCTCAATGCCAGAGCACTCACCTATTTCCTGGCATGGACCGATTTGCTTGCCGCAATTCATGTGCTCTTTTCAAGGGCTGCTGTCTTACATGGCGCATTGAGAAGGGATTATCTTCCATGCCAGGGCTGTCTTGCTCAAATAACACAGAATGTTTTATTGAATGCTGCTGCCAGAGTTATCTCACGTGTACACATAAGCTTTGAGACCATAATTGCAGAGTAAAAAAATCGGGTCGTAAATTGTGGTTGATTTTTTTCCCCCTTCGAACGCTTTGTGTATTGGGTAAGAACACAATCCCTTTAACATGCTGATTTGACGTTAGTAATGTTCTGTGGTGCGTTTGCCATCAAAGTGGCTTAGCGTCGGAGGGAGAGTGTTTTTTTTTCCTCCTTTGCCAGCCGGAGAAAAAGAAAGAGGGAGGTAGAGGCTTAAAGGAAGTCTTCGTTTAGGCGGTGTGTTATCCTACACCACAGACGGTGAACTTTCAGACAGAAGCCGAGTACACAGAGAGAGCTCCCTGGTGCCTTATTTGAGAGCTATAGAAATCCACTGGAGGAAAATTTCATTAACTCGGCTCGTTACACTCGAGCTGGACTGCAGTTTCCACACTCGAAAGCGACAGAGCTGCAAAGCCGTACAGGTCGCAGCAGATCTTTTGAAGGCTGTGAGGACCTTAATAGGTACGTGGCACTGAAATCTATGTTTTTTATTAGAATCCTTAGTATTGTTTACATACTTTTTCTTGTATTAATTATACATACGTTAAGGAAATATACCAGAGTAATTATGACTGGGCATGCATATTAATGAATAATTACACACATAGACCTTTGATGTGTGACCAAAAAAGTTTAATGTGGAGTTTTAGCAGAAAACGCCAATGAATGAATTCTTTCAGATTTCCCCAGAATTACTGGGCACAATGCTGTAACACATGCCGGATATGACACCGAGACGTAGCAGGGCCTCGGCCATCCCCAGCTTATTTAAAGCTAGGAAAGGCATTAAGATTCATACAGTGTTTTTGGGTGATATTTTATTATTAGGGTTTTTAACAATACTGTGGTAACTAAACCATTACCCCATTCGGCTGCTCCCGTTAGGGGTCGCCACAGCGGATCATTCATCCGCATATTTGTTTTGGAAGTTTTTACACTGAGCGCCTTTCTTGACAACCGTCCTATTTATTGAGGCTAAGCGCGGAGACTATAAGTGGGTGCACTGATACTGTATGTGCCCCCCCAAGGGCTAGTATGTGTGAGCCCAGCCTTAAATCGAACCCCCAGATTGAATCGGGCACTGCTTAAGTCAGCAGCGTGGCTCTCATTTCCAGTTATAATAATAATAATAATAATAACATTTTATTTAGAAGGGCCTTTTTTAAGAAACTTAAGAACAAAATGGCCTAAAATAGCACAGAAATTATTCAACATGAATAAATAAAAATAACAGACAACAATCAGTTTAAAATAAAGGGAAAATATATAATAATAAAACACGTAAGCAAATTACAATTACTTATCAGGAACAGCAGGAGGAAAGAGGTGACTGACGATCATTAATTAATTGTAGCCTAGCGGTTAAGGTACTGGACTAGTAATCGAAATTTCACTGGTTCAAGCTCCACTTCTATCAGGTTGCCACTGTTGGGCCCTTGAGCAAGGCCCTTAACCCTCAAGTGCTGAGATAATATACTGTCAGAGTACTGTAAGTCACTTTGGATAAAAGCGTCTGCTAAATGCTGAAAATGTAAATGTAATATTAATATTAAACTAAATGTAACCTTTAAGTCATTTTGATCTGTTAAGGTAGTCAAGAGAAGTTTGGAACAGAAGCGTCCAGTGTTTCAGAGCCAAATGTGGCTCGTTTCTGTGTGTGTGGTCACTTGATCTTTAATGGTGTTATGGATTATGGTCAGTGTGTGTTGGGATACTGAGTGGCATTAAGAAAAGTCTATTGTTTACCACATAGCATTGCAGAACATTATCAGATTATCTTTTTATTTTATTTTCATGTTTATTGCATGTTTTCTGGGTTTCTAATGCTGTAACACATGCGTGACATGACGCCAAGACCACATCATCCCCGGCTTACTTAAAACTGGGAAAGACGTTAAGATTGATACAGTGTTTTTGGATGTTGATATTTTGTTATAAAGGTTTTTAACTCAACAATACTGTGGTAACTAAACCATTACCCATTTAAAACCAGCCCTGTTCAAACTGGGCTGCTAAATAGTCTGAATGTTTTGAATTGCAGATTGTATTATATTGTATTATATTTAATTTACGAGACAGAATAAGAAGAATTCTATTCAAAAATCTACTGTGCTGGAATGTAGTAAAAGTCAGATGTTGGACAAATGTTGGTGTGTGGATGGTTACGGAACAGCTTAGCTTTACCTTTAGCTTAGCTCACAAAGTGTAAAAACTCAGCGTGCAGGAACAACTGCTCCTCTGTTTCACTCGTTCGCCAGTCGGGCTACGAGCCGCCATGTTGTGTGATGATTTACAGGCCGTTCCTTGTCCTCTGTTGCCAAAGTAAACACTTTACGACTTGTCTTTCGGCGAGCTTACCTTAAACCCTACCTCATTCCTCCGGCTTCTCCTTTGTGTACACACAAACCTCTTCCAGCGGCTCCTTCAGGAGATCTCCACGTCCCTCCGAGCGGGACAGAAATGTGGAGAACAAGAGTATTTAACCTTCAGCTAATCTCACCTTTGTGTGAATGGAGGGATTAGGCCATTAGACTCAGCATGCCTGGGAGCTTTAGCTCAGTAATGGGCTTGATGAATGACAAAAACTGCTTGGACAAGAGAGGTGCCGATTGAAATAGGAAGACGCAGTTGCTGGTGGCCTGACAGCTTGAGAAGCTTAACCCTAATACCCAACCTGCATCAAAAGAACATTAATGCACCATGACAAGCTGGAAATACACACTCAGAGTCACAATTGGATATTTTAGTAGCTGTGAAGGTGAAGGAAAAGAAGGCAAATTAAAGAGGATTGTTAAAAATAATACCAAGAAACAACTGGTTATGAGACATTATTCATTTGTCGCTGTGTGTATGTTTTTAAAGGTACTGGACTAGTAAGCAGAAGGCTGCTGGTTTAGACCCCACCACTGCCAGTTTGCCACTGTTGGGCCCTTAACACTGAATTGCTTAGACTGTATAATGTAAGTCGCTTTGGACAAAAAGCATCTGCTTAATGCTAAAAATGTAAATGCTCCGGGTTGTTGCGGGTCCAATTCAGACTTTCAGGGATTCAAACCCTGGAACCTAACAGTAGCGGGCTAGCATAATCAACATGATTCATCTTAAAAAACACATTTCTACTTGTAAAACTACATATGATTTAAACAAGACATGAAAAACGTAACACTTGTGTGCGTTTGTAGACCAGCTGCAGTCACGCAACACTATCACCTGTACTCATTATGCATCATGTGCACACACACACACACACACACACACACCTGTACATGCATGTTTTCTGAATTCAGGTGAAATAAAAACCTGCTACACTTTTAATAGTTTCCATATTGTTTATATTCTGTGTATATTTTGTATATCATGTTTATCTGCAGCATTCAAATCCAGTATAAGTGCACTAACCCTCATTATTACACAGTACTGTAAGTCGCTTTGGATAAAAGCGTCTGCTAAATGCTGAAAATGTAAAAAATGTAAAAAAAAATGTAAATGTTATTAACCTCATAAAAGTGCTATGCAGATCGACCAAAATAAAAACAATACATCAGATGAACTTTTTGGAGAAACCATGTGCCCCCTAACAGGTGTATCTGGATTCATTCACATTTTTGGCATTTAGCAGAAACCTTTATTCAAAGCCACTTACAGCACTGTGGCAGAGCAATTGAGGGGTAAGGGCCTTGCACAAGGGCCCAACAGCAGCAACCTTCTGATTACCAGCCCAGTACCTTAACCACTAGGCTTTAAATAACAATTTATTGCTTTAAATAATAATAATAAATAATAAAGTGCCATAAAATAATGCTTTCTTTGGGTCATTTTAGGAATAGGAATCAGTTGGCATATATTAGTTATTTTTAAGTGGTTAAAGAATTGCCACATTTCCTTTTCTTCATGGTTCTTAAAACAGTAGAAAAAAACCATTTATCCACCAGCTTAAAGACCACACGAAGGTCCTACTTTAACTTCTTCACTTTTTGTAGCACAAAGGCATGTTCCTCAGAGCAGCACTGCTCCTGTCTGCTGTTCTTCCTGGCGTTACCATGCTCACCTTCCCCCCCTCCCACGGTTGCATCACCCCACTCAGTACAAACTGTTCAGCAGGGGAGCAGCGACGCTCCATAGAGAGAGGAGGACTAAGCTGTTCCTATTACTCCCTTCTTCACAGACCCCCGGTGCTTCCCAAAAGGAGCTTTACTCTAAGAGAGCCTAACCATCCATTATGGACCTCTCAAAAGACCTTTCACTCCAGATACAACAGGCTCCAGGGGGGGAAAAGGGCCGAATTGACAGCTCCACACAAAAGAGATTTACTGCTTATCTCCTTGTGCATGAGTGGCATTCAAAAGGAGGTAATTGCAGGTTGTATACATCGGCAATCCTCCCGGGATTTCAGGCCTCCGCCCCATTTGCATTCACTATTGGCGCTCCCCTGGGAAGGTCCAGTAAATGTCAAAGTGACACCAACATTAGCCATTAAATGCTAGGTTTACTTTGAGCGGAGCGGAATTAAAAGAGCACGGCCGCGTAATGTCATGGAAAAGGCGCCGCAATAAAAGGAGAAAGGCTGCCTTTTATTTCGCTTAACCCCCGCTTTATTAGCTCTTCCAAATGACACGGCCCTCCCAGCCGTACCCCGCTCTCTGTCTCTTTTGTCCTAGCCGCATGACTGCAGTATGCTCTCCCCTTTCAAACAACATTAAACAGATAGCATTATACTAATATCCTTTCTTGGAACAACATGCTATCAAATGAAATTAGTGGATTATTACTGGCCTCGTCCTAAATTGGATTATTGCCCATAATGCAGTCTGAGTATACTGGATATGTTTTCGTACCCGCGCTGATTCATTGCCATGGGCTCGCAGCAGTAAACAATACGTGCTGGATCAGTTTTGTAATAAAGCCACGTTTAAGGTCGTAATATTCGTCCTGATACGATTTCTTTCTCTCTCTGTCTTCT
Source organism: Trichomycterus rosablanca (assembly GCF_030014385.1). Classification (NCBI taxonomy): domain Eukaryota; kingdom Metazoa; phylum Chordata; class Actinopteri; order Siluriformes; family Trichomycteridae; genus Trichomycterus; species Trichomycterus rosablanca. Next base: position 23,723,307 of record NC_086007.1, read on the forward strand.
CAGATATCAGTGATGGTGCTGCCAGCAAAAATGCGAGACTACAAAAAATCCGCTCTGGAGGCTCTCCGAGAGGAAGACTAGAGTCCACTCATCTTCACTGGTGTTAAAACAAGAACCAGAAAAAAGAAACACAACCGGGCCTTCGAGGACGGTCGTCAGACACATCTGGGCGCTGACCGCGCACCAGCGAGAGCGCCACCTTCTTTCATATAGTGGCTGAATTCTGAAGGACTGCAGTATGTTTTCTCCAACGGCAGCCTTGACTCCCTCTCCCCTGCTAACAGGAAGTGCACTCGCTGTGCCAGGTGCCCCCCCTGCAGGTCCGTACTCAGGTACGTTATCACTGGGCGTGGGAAAGAGTCATGTAAAAATATACATACACATACATACACATTTTTTATCAGAAAGATTGCTAAATGATACTAGCCCACTATCAGTGGGATTTAGGGTTTGAATCCCCAGTTGTGCTATCAACCGGTTGGGCGTCTAAACACAGACATGATTGGCTATGTCTAAGCTGGGGTGGCCGAGGCCATGTGATGGATTGGTGTCCAGTCAGGGTGTGTTACTACATGGTAAATCCAGTTTACATTTACATTTTTACTTTTATCCAAAGCAACTCAAAGCAACTGTATATGGTTTACTGTATTAGCAATTGAGGGTTAAGGGCCTTGCTCAAGGGCCCAACAGTGGCAACTTTATAGTGGTGGGGCTTCAACCAGCAACCTTTTGATTACTAGTCCAGTACTCTAACACTAGACTACAACTCTAGGTAAATAAGTAAACAGATCACTGGGTGCAGGATGAGAACTCTTGATCTTGGAAAATCCTCATTAATACTCATCTGTAGAGTTTTTAGCGCATCAGATTGTAAAGGTCCAGAATAATTTGCCTTCCTTTTTTTAATTAAATTTTCATCAACCTCTTTATCCTGGTCTGGGTCACGGCGGGTACATTTTCATAATTAAAAACTGGCTGCAAGGCTGGATTACCCTGGACACATCGCCAATCTAATCGCAGGTCTTTGGCCGTCCCTCCAAACATGTCTACGCTGGCCGTTAGCATTATAGACCACCACCCAAACAGAAAATCTAAAATATCTACCTTAATAACATTAACACGTTTACAGAGTGACTTTCTCATCACTCTGTTCTTTCCTACTACAAATATCAAACATTTCAGAGACACTGAATTGTCGATGCTAATCATGTTTCAATCGTTCACTTACAGAGCAGGACCTGCTGCGTCAGGAGCTAAACTCCCGCTTCCTCGCCTCACAGAGCGCGGACAGAGGAACCCCCATGGCGGCTCCGGGCGGCTACCTGCGTACCGAGTTCCATCAGCATCAGCATCAGCATCAGCACCAGCACACGCACCAACACACGCACCAGCACACCTTCACTCCTTTTCCCCACCCGGCCATCCTGCCCGGTCCTGTAGCACCCATGGTGCGTACCCCTAACAGACATGTGAGGATGAGTCGACACGACTGATTTTTTTATATTCCATCTCTTGTTCAAGCCTAGTGCACACTGCACCACTTTTAAATCGCTGGTCTGCTTAGATAACAGCCTTATATTTTCATTTAAGAGCATCGAGTCCAGAAAAATGAGGTATCACTATCGAATCCCAGGAGCTGTTGAATTGGCTATATATCAGATTGGGAAAAAATAAAAAAGCTGTGTCTCAAATCTCATAAAAACTAAATAATATATAATAATGTATAATAATGTGTGTTGTTGGTCCAGTACTATATGAAAACTCTGGGAGCAAGGCCAGAACACTTACATGTGTAAATATTCACCTAGACTTATGGGAAATATAGATCCCTCAATCAGTCTTTTAGGGCGGCAAGAGAAACCTGAAAAAAACCCATATGTAGAGTAAAACCAAATCTGCCAGCTGAACCATTGTGTCCTTATTGACTCCTTTTTTTTCGCCCATGCCTCGGTGGATTTGCACATTAGCGTTCCTCCACTCCTGCACAGGCGCCTCGGGCTGCTAACCAGGGTCCTTGCACAGCGTTTGAAGACCCCACCTACTTTATTAGTCCAATCTTTCCACCCAGTAGACTCGATGGCCAATTTTGTCTGCTGCAGGCACTGCCAATTGTGACCGCTAGATGGCGCCCAGTCGATTGGTAGCAGAGCTGAGACTCGAACCGGGGGTGCTGCTGTTTTGTGATGTTTCGCCTCATGCTCACAGTCATTGGCTTTCACTGTTATATCATAATTACCAAATTTCTAACCCAATCGTTTGGGAACAGCATTCAAACTCGTGCATCCACCCCAAATTTAACTTTAAAATGTGTATTAAAATCCTGTAGTGTGCACTGGGCTTTATTTGACTTTGACCATTAGTGACTGTAATAGCAATGCTGTAATAGTGCAGTGTAATAGATACCAGTCATGTCAAGTGTGTCCTGTGTGTATTGTTTGTTTTGTCATGGTATTTGTTCCAGATTAAATTTAACTCCTTTTTTTTTTTACTTCTTTTCCAGTTTGAGAAATATCCACCAAAGGTCGACTCCTTCCACAGGCACAATGTGAGTTCAACCAAATATTTTGCATGGAAACCTGTTTGTTGGGTTATATGAATAAATCTATTTGTTATTGAAATTTTACTATGCAAACAATTATGATGACAGTAATGGAACTTTTGTTGACAAGCTGACTTCATTATGTGCTGTGCCTCGTGCTTACACATTACATTAAATATCTATCTGGTTCCATTATTTCCTGAGACAACAGTTAGAAAAGACAGATCTGCTATGAAGCAAGATTTGGGGATTTGCATACTAACTTTGGGGTGTACTCAGGGGCGCTTAGTGGCATCTCAGAGGCAATTAACATTTAACAGTCTCAGTCGCCACAGCAGCTTATGTGTACGAGAGAATAACACGATAATGATCAAAATAGGACCCTGACACTTCTTCTAATGACTGAGTTTAGGTATTTTAGCAACACTAATTGCCAAGTGTATATAATGTCAGTAACTTAATTGATGCAGCCAAACAAAATTGTATCCAACTTTTGGAAAAAAAAGCAGTTTTACTCTTACTTGTATTGCCCATGTACACAATTTGAGGTCCATGAAACCATTGACTTTGGGATAGGATGTCCAGAGTGCCTGTATATGGTCATATAGAGTTTGACGAGTTTGGTTTGATGAACCTGCTGTGGCCTGCACAGAACCCTGACTCCCCCAATGAAACACCTTAGGGATTAATTGGAATCTTTATTGTGAGCTTCTCGTTCTACAGTGCCTGACCTTACAAGTGCTTTTGATTGAATGGGCAAAAATTGTTAGCTTCACTAGAATAGTGTTGGCTTTGATAGCTGCAAAAGTGTGTTTGTGTGGGGGGGACACTTTATATTGATGCCCATTGGCTTTGGGATGGGATGTCCAGCGTGTCTATATATGGTCATATAGAGTATAGAAGGTGACTTTACCTGAAAGAATATTATTGATTTATTTTGCAGGCTATACCTTTGCCATTTGATTGCTATCAATTGAAAGGTTGAGCGTTTGAATCCCAGCCACTGTTGGGCCCTTGAGCAAGGCCCTTAATCCTCTCAGCTCCAGGGGCGTAGTACAATGGCTGACCCTGCACTCTGACCCCAGCTTCCAAAACAAGCTGGGATATGCGAAGTATTTCACTGTGCAGTACTGTACATGTGTATCTGTATATATGACAAAGGCATTGTAATTTTTGTTTGAACACTAAGGTCGTGGTGTCTATATACTTTTGGTGAGATAAGGGAGCAGTATAGTTAGTATAGACTCAGCTGGAGCAAATGAAACATCTGGACTGGTCAAAATGTTGCCCAAATAAATAACATGAAACAAAATAGGCACAAAACATCGAACTATATTAGAACTTCATGTGAAGTTGGTCTGGGTTCGACTGAAGCAAAACCTTCCTTTGTGTTCATGAATCTCTTTATGAAAGGCTTCAGTTTCTTTTGTCGAGGGATTTTCACAGCTTATTTTGATGGAAATGAGCATTCTTACAGACTAATGATAAAATGCCACATCATCTTTTTCAGTTACTCCACTCGTACCCACCAGTAATGCCTGGAATGTCTCCCATGGTGCCCCCAACTGGGATATTCAGCTCTCTGCAGGGAGCCTTCCAGCCCAAGGTACTGCACGGCACAAACACCAACTAAAACAAAAACAACAAACACCGACTAACAACACAAGCTATTAACTTATTCTGGTATTTAAAAGCCTTTTGGTCTGAATTACATTTTTAATTGACAGAGCTTATAAATATTAAGAGTTTAGTGGATTTATTTATTAGCCTTTGTTGAGGAATTTTAATGACTTATCTGTACAATTAAATTTCATTTAATGTATAAAGTGTACAAACATTCAGCTGGTAAAGCTCCATTAAGTTTTTCAATGCGTAAGAAAATACTAGCAAGATACTGGGGTGGTGCAGCAGTCTAATGGGCAAGCCCAGCACCTCTCAGATCTCAGATGAATCTCAGCTGTGCTATCGACCAGCTGCGCAATCACACAGACACGACTGTCTGCATGAGGAACTGGTCAAACAAGATCCTCTGCTGGCTGGCCGAGGCGCCTGCACCAGAGATGGTTGATTCACGGATAGTAGTGCGTGACATACCGTACGCAGTGCTGCTCCCTGTGAGACCCAGTCTCTAGCGGTTGAAAAGAAAGCCGGATCGGGCACGTGAATTAAACTTAGAACCATCAAACCAAAACAGTTTTCCACCTAAAATAAAGCAGACAACAATTAATTATGAACTTAAATCCCAAAACAGTTTGTATTTAACACGTTCTTGTTGTTATAACAGGCCTCTAATCAACTCGATGTAGTTCCTGGAGCTGGAGCAATGCCCCGTCCACTCATTCAAAAGGAATCCAGAGTAAGAAAGCTTTCAAATCGATGTTAACATGTACAGTTACATTTAAATGATCAGTAGCTCATCCAACATCTCTTGAATAAGTAATTTATTCTGTACTTCAATTCTTTTCCAGCTGCTGGACTCGGCAGGTCCTACACCAAAGGTAAGACCTACACCGCATGTACTGCATTTTACAATGTAAATTTCTAACCTATGGAAAATCTGATATTTCAATATATCAGAAATCCAGGTGAGTACAGATATAATTTTTACTTCTTTGTTTTATTGCAGAAGCCTGGGAAGTGGTGCGCAATGCACGTTCATATTGCATGGCAGGTGTACCACCACCAACAGAAAATAAAGGTATGTCAGCAGATCAAACACACCTTGTGTGTTGTGTAACATGACACTCATTGTGTTTGTTCAAAGCCCATTGTTCCATCTGCTTTCCTCCGCCCGTGTTTACCAGAGCTGTGCCGTTTGGCTTCACCTCGTTCTTGCTTGCGCCTCTAATCTCCTTTCTCGTCTGTCTGCATTTCAGAAGCAGATGCAAAATGAGCCGCACAAGCTCGACTTTGGGTTGAAGCCAGAGTTCCTGAGTCGACCTTCTGGTTCAGGATTCCTAGGAATGATCCAGCAGCCGCGTGATCTGCCCCGCCCCTTCACCATCTTCTCCAGTGCTGGTGAGTCAGGGAGAGTGTAAGATCCGGTGGCGCGAGAGTCGACAGACATTCATGGACACTTTTGATCTGGCTCTGCTGTATTACACAGCACACAGTGGACACGCCGGAGGGCTTTAATATACACATTTGTACAAGAATACAGTGGTACCTTGAAACCTGACATCAATTGGTACTGGGAGTGGCGTCAGTTTAAAAGTTGTTGAGTTTCAAGGTATTTATTTCCATAAGGATGTTTGGGAAACCTGTTAATGCGTTCTGTGGTCCCGTGGAACTGCATATATTTTAGGCAAATGTAAAATAATGGGGTTGTTTTTGACACTTGTACACTAAAAATAACACAAATATAATTAAAAGGTGGCCCAGTGGTAAACTATGCTAGCGCTTTATCCGCTGGATCCAAGATTCAAATCCACAACGGTGCTATCGGCTAATGGGGGCGGGAGCAGTATCATACAGCCAATATTTATAGCCGTTCTTTTCTGTTTGTTTGATCAGGTCCCACACACCAACCGGTCTCCCCCTATGGATACCTGCCCCATCCTCACACCAATGTCCACACACCCCCCTCTCATCACGGTAAGGCTGAATTCACGACGATCAGTGTGTTTTTCATCCGCTTGATTTGACAAACATTTAATTTTGTTATTTGATGTCCAGACCCTCTAAATAAGCCTCCTGTGTTTGAAGGTTTGGGAATCCTGAGCTCCACGGCATTCGGAGGACTAGGAAACCCCACACTGAGTGAGTATAAATACTAGTCTTTTGTTGGCGCTTTTAATCAGCTTTGTTTATATTAGTAAGGGAAAGCTAAATGAAGAAATGGTAAAACTGTTTAAAACTGTTTTCCTAACAGCACCGAGTTCTACACCTGGCAGTAAAGATGGTAAAGCGATGCTATCTTCAGCAGGACCACAGGAACCCTGGAACAGACTGCAGCAGACCCCTTCCTCTTTCCCTACCCCACCCGCGTGGCCCCGAGCTCTCGAATCCGACAGAACTATAGACAAGAGAGACTCACTCATCAGCAAAGATGAGCATGAAAGGTTAGAGATTCAAATTCTTTACACTGGATAAGATTGTTTACATGTTTGGGTGTATTAAACAAACTCTGTATTTATTATTTGATAATATACACAATTTAGCCGAAGGTTTGTGGACACTGTTTCCAATAGGTGTATAGCTGTGCTTCTCTACACAATGGGTTGAGCCCTGAGCCCAGAGACCCCACCCTAAATTGACTAATTCTTAACAATTGTGCAAATCACAAGAAATAGTTCATGGTCGTAAATCATAGTACACATGTACACATGATTCAGCATCTACGATCAGCATAAAAACCTGAGTAACTTTGATTAAGGCTAAATTATTATAGTTAGGTGACTGGAATGAAGCATCTCCCAAACAGCAAGGTGCTAACAGGTACCTGTGGTGAGTACAGACAGTGAATCGAAGCAGAATTCAGCACAGCACCAGCGTTTTAAACACATACTGTTGCAAACTCGTCTATGCACCTTGAAAGAGCTGAATGCTGCCAAGTCAGTCCACTGCGTGGCATCAGCACAAACAGCTGGAAATGAATATAATTGATCTTAATTTTCTATGTGAACAGGGAAGAAATCCTAAATATGATTTACTGTTTATTTGATGAATTTAACATACTGGGAAAAATTAAACATATAAAAATATTAAATATGCCATTACATTTGCACATTTGTGCTTATAAAACTACAAAAACCTGGGATTATAATAGGGGTGTCCTAATTTTTGCAATCGATTTATGTCTTTACAGCTCAGTCACTTGCTTACATTGTAATATCCTTTCATTTCAGGGACAATAAGGAGAAATTAAGTGGAAGACAACCATCACCTGCTAGAACAAGTCCACCAGATCAAAGGCAGACAGACACTTCTGGAGGCCCGTCTCCTGAGCCAAAAGACAAAGGCAAAGAGCGAGTACCAGCCCAGGATCCTCCGACTCAGAGTGGAGAGAACGAGGATCAAAGGCACAAAGAAAATCAACATGAAAAGAGAGACAAAATGGTCAAGTGTGACCAGCGGCCTACAGAGGAAAACTCTCTGTCCCCAAAGCAACAAAGAATTAGAATAGAGGGGCGCAGTAGTGACGGACAGTGGGAGCCCGACCCAAAGAGGAGTCGAGTGGAGGCGGAGCCAGCAAAGAGCAGCCAGGTTAAAGTTAAAGAGGAGAGGAAAGAGCATCAGGACTCTCCTGAGGTCAAACCACCTCCTAAAGCACTCGAGAAACCAGTGCAGGGGCGAAGAACCCCAGGCATACCACCTTCACCCCTGTCCTCCATTCATATGCCCATGGGAATGCCAGGATTTTCACCCGGCCTGGATAGGACTCGATTAATGTCGCCCTTCGTAGGCATGAACCCGCTGTCCGGCGCTGAGCGTTTCCCGTACTCTCCCCAGCACTGGGATCCGATCCGGAATATGTGTCGGGGTCTCGACATGTCTCCAAAAGACCCGGTTGCCAAGGAACTGCTTCTGAGGGCCGACCAACTGCAGCGTGTTTACCCACGCGAGCCACTCCTCCACCCGCTGGTGATAGAGCAGCAGCAGAGGTGCCAGCTGGAGGAACGCCAGCGCCTGGCACTGCTGCGTGAGGAGAGCGAGAGGAGCCGTCTGCTGGCAATGCACCACCACGCCCTCGAGACCCAGCTGGCACATCCCGGCCTTCTGCCCAGCCCATACGCCAGCCCGCTGTTCTCACGCCTGCCACTGCCCCACGCCACCCCCTACGGTACTCTGAACAAGGCTCTGTCCGGTGCAGGATATATCCACGCCCACCCACCGCCTCTGCTGGCTGCTATGGCTTTGCGACCCGGCTCGCCCAGAAGGACTTTGCCATTGATGGACAGAAACCTTGAGGCGCCGTGAGTCGGACAGAACGAGAGCCTCACTGAGGACGAGCCAAGCACTTCGTGGAAAATAAGTGATAAATATGGAGATGTACAGGGGCGAGAGTATCCGGGCAGAAGTCTGGATTAAGTCTAGATTTTCATTCAATTGCAGTGTCAATGTGCTTCAGAGTTTTTTCTTTCCTTACGCTAGACTTCTTCATAACTGGGAAAGTGGCCCATTACTTTTTTGTGAAAAAAATTAAAAAGAATTTTAAGAAGAAGTGTGATTTGTTTTGTTTGATTGAAGCTGACTACAGTAAATTGAATTACATTAAGACAACGCCCACAAAAATGTGTAAGCAAAGAGCTAAAGTGGTGAAGTAGCCAAGTACTGTATACAATTTATTTTATACAGCGGAAGACAAATTGATTACAGTAAATTGGGATAAAATGGGAGAAAGTTCATAAATAAAATAGAAAAAAAAGCAGATAAGAGTGTTAAAGTATAAGAAGCAGAAAGAAAATGCAGGAAAAAAAGAATGTGTGAAAAAGAGAGGAAAAAACACTTAGCGAGAAGATACAATAAAAATGAGGGAAGAACGAAAGACAACAAACGTCACGTAACCCATAAAACAAGCCATATTGTTAGAGCAATGTTTTTACTCTTAACTGCATTTAAGACCGGCTTCAGATGAATAAAAACACGTTTTATTATAAAAATGAAGTTACAGCTGCACAGTGATCACACTCAGACATACGTCGAATATTACAGCAGTAAAAGTGAAGCTGAATTACCTGCTGATTAGGAATTTTTAGGAATTCAGGTGGGAAATAATTACAGCATATCAAGCATTGAAACAGAATATAGTGATGTGTCAATTTTGTTATGCAGTTACAGTAATTACAAAGTGAATTTGACAGCCCTAATAATAAAAAAATTATCTATATATTTTAAAAAGCAGGAAAAACATTCTTGCTGACAAAATCTGAGGGAATGTTTAGTGGTTTAGACTGAAATCGTTCCTCACTGTAAACAGTTCTGATCAAACAACTGATCTCTCTAAAACAGAGACGAGTGATTACAGATATTAATTATAACATTTAAAAGGTTGGTATTTGTTAAAACTACTAAAAATGCCTAAAATCCTTTCAAAACTCAAACTAAGAAACCTGCTAAAACTGCATTTCTGAACCTGCGGCTCTTATGAGGCCTCATGTAAACCAGACACAGCATGCCGATGCTGGATCAAGTGTTCGAGTCTTGTGTAACTACACCTCACACTACATTCATCCCCAGTCCTCGAGCTACAGCCGCCAGAGCTTTCACGGCTCCGGACTCCACACCTGACCGCGCAGTGTTCTCCACATCACCGTGCAGCTCAGTCACCGTGCTCAGTACACAGTACACAGGATCTCCGTCCTGCCTTACAGCACCATTAACGTTGTCCTCGTTCACCAGCTCAGCCACGGACGAGGAAGAGGAGGATGAAGAGGAGAGGTATGAAGGGTGTGTATCACTGCTGCTCTCTTGCTGCATTGCTGGCCTTTTATACTGAGTGCTGGAGCCAGATAGTTTGCGTGGGGTTCGCTTTTCTGCCATGTTCTTGATCAGCTCTTGCGTAACCTCCACAGTCTCGAAACGAACCATGTTCAGTCTCAGGTAGCCGTCCTCATCCTCTTTATATCTGCTCAAGTGAAAGCAAATGACACGTACCAATTACAGAGTCTAGACCCCAGGCAGGCCAGTCCAGCACATGCGCTCTCTCTAATTATCTCACCATGCTGTTGTGACACTTAAATTATCCTCATATCATGAATCCTTTACTTTAACTTGGTAAACACACTGTCTATTTTTCCATAAACATCTGAAACCTCACCTTGTTAACACCATGATTCACTTTTTCAATAGTGCACCACTCCGTTTCAGGCGCGCTCAAGGCCAGATACGTTGGTGGTGGTTTTTTGATTTGTTAAACACAGGGCTTCAGCTGTACATAATATTACAGTCTTAACTTGCACTTGCAGATGCAGTAATGACTGGTGTTCACTGACAGCGGTTTGTATTTTTTGATCCCATATTACTCCATTACATAAGCATGCTGGGTTTATAATGTTATTCCATCTGAGGGATCAAAGATCGCAGACATTCAGTGGTTTTTAGTGAAAGATACCACAGATTCTCACAGTCGCCAGTAACGGAAGGTTGTCATTTTACAGTTGGATTATTATCTGATGCTATTTGACAAAGTGGAGAGCAATGAATCATTCTTGCCCTTCCTGGATGTGACTTCAATATAAAAGCATAATTATTTTTGGATGTTTCATGATTTTAATGTTTAAATTCAGCGGTACAGACTATTTATAAAGTTGCATTAGTTTCAGGATTAGCATATTTTTACGACAAAGTTAATAAACGTAAAAAACGAAATGTTCTGGCACTGGGGTGACAAAACGGTCTAACACACCAGCCCATTACGGCTTGGATATCGAGCTCTCGGGGCTCCCACTGGACATGACAGGATTGGTGAAAAAGAGGGATTTAATTGCACATACTATTCCAACTTTGCCACACAAGAAGATCTGAACCATTTTTAGGAATCAAGCGTGACGTACCTAAATCGTGAGTGTCCAGACGGCCATTTGAGCTGATGTTTTTTGCGCAGGTGAAGGGTCAGGGTGTAACACCATGAAAAATTCTTGTCACAAAGATGACATTTATACCTCGACACCATGTTCCCCTGCTGAGTACAATTACAACAAATAACATGTAAGAAGGACCTAATAATACAGCACTTATTTACTAAATCATGTCATTTGTACAAGGCACATGTATTCTGTAGAGCTGAGTAGACTAGCCAAATGTTACACAACCACTTTTACTTAAAATAGTGAGATAGGAAAAATACTCATCCAAATAAAAAGCTACACGTAGCACAAGTACTGATTTAGGCTTATCAGCAAACAGAAAACATTTAAATAAGATATAACTGTCAAAACCTGAGCTGATGTTCAGCTTATCACCAGTATTAAAATAATCTGCAATTTGACCCAGAGTAGTTCCTCTATTGGTCTGTACCAGACACCATGGACTTAATGTCCTCTGGCATCAATGAGTCTTGGCAGCACAACAACCTTTCCTGGTTTGTTCCACCCCTTGATGTTTCTGAGAAACTTCATCCCAGTCACCTGGGCATTATTTATTTATTTATTAGGTTTTGCACACTTTACTGTTACTGGTTACATAAGATTCATCAGTTAAAGTCTTTTATTTCAAACACAGTCATGTACAATTTTGTATCTCCAATTCACCTTACTTGCACCAGAGGTCCCGATGGAAACCTACGCAGGCATGGGGAGAACATGCAAACTCCACACAGAAAGAACCCGGACCGCTCCACCTGGGAATCGAACCCAGGAGCTTCTTGCTGTGAGGCGACAGTGCTACCCACCGAGCCACCGTGCCGCCCCAGTCACCTGGGCATGATGATTTAGTTATGAATTACTAAATGCAACACTTAATATATCCCTGACCATCACATCCACAACTGTTACTAAATTGACATTGTCATTCACATGGGTGTAGTAGCTCTGCTACCAGCAGGCCAAGTGCCTATACGGACACAGACGGGCTCGTTCGAAGGTGGGAACACTGAAGAGAATTCCACATGACTGCTATATCTCCTAAATTCATACATAACCAATATTATACAGAGTCCAAAAGTCTAAATAAAGCATTTAGGTACAAGCCGAAAGAAACTGAACCAGTGACGCCACTTTGTCTGTATTATGCAGGGAGAGAACTTAAGTACTAAGAATCCATGTGGTCAGCAACATAAACTAGGAGGTGCATGATAATTTAGTAAAAACGAAATCTAGGGAATACAGTTCTTAGTCCAACCTCGTATAGTCCCAGTAAAGTCAGTAGTCTATTTTTTTTTGCAATACAATAGTTTTAAAGCTCTGACTTTTGTAATATTAACATGCAGACAAATTGGCTGCCTTTAATTTGTTGCTTATGCATTATTTAAAGAATTTAAAGTATGTCAATGAAAGTAAATGCATATATGGGAAAATGTATCTCGCATTTCTTTGGCGTGTCACTCCATTAAGCCTATTAAGCCTCTACCAGACCAACCCACAGCCAAACCGCTAGTAGAAATTTAGACGTGAGCGTTTGATGCCCCCTGCTGGCTGACCTGATGTACTCTCTTGAAGTGCTGCTTCATGGTGTGCGCCATGCGTGACGAGTACCCACAGCCCTCCTCCGTGCAGTGGTAAGCTGCCCCTTCGTTATGGGTCTCCATGTGCTTTCGCAGATCATGCTGGTTCTTGAAGCTAAAGGGAAGCAAGAAAGCGGTGAACTAATTTGTACTGGTGGAATAGCTGACCACTACTGACCACTGCTGACCATGGGATTTAAGACTACCTGCTCTCGCAGAAGTCACAGGGGAACGGGCGCTCGTCACAGTGGCGGAACTTGATGTGGATCTTAAGTGTGGACAGGGAGGTGCAGGTCATGTCACAGAGTGGACACTTGATGTGATTCACTGCACAACAAAATGACAGAAACACAGAAAAGCTTTAGAAGAATAAAACAATTCTTAATAGTTTACAGTGTTATTGCTTAATTTAAATGTAGAAAGTATTAATTAATATTATTATTATATTATTTTAAGTCATAAGGACATAAATAGGCTTATAAAGAATAGGCTTCCAGAAGCATGATCACATGTGCACCAACACAAAATATCATTGTAAATAAAATTCATTGATCAAGTTCTCTTAGTATTGTGTTTTGATGTCAGGTAGAGGTTCAATCATGCAAAATGTTTCATATAACATTATGAATAACATTTGGTTACTGCTGAGTGTTTTATATAGCTTGACTGTTTAGTATGAAATATATTGTACAATTAGACCTACTTTCTTATTAGCCAATTGTACATTATACATATGCGATAAAGGCGTGATCACTCACATGGGGATGCTAATCCACCTCAGCTATATGTCCTGTTGCGTTAAACTCAAAAACTACAAGCCATATATGGAATCCATCTAACAAGTGAATGTGTACATGCTCTGAGTAACTTACCATGCTGCCGAACATGGTCTCTGAGCAGTCTCTCATTAGCAAAGCCCTTGTCACAATGGTCACACGTGAGAGAATCTGAATGATAACAAACATGTTGAGTAACCACCACACTGTTTTACAGAATTAATGTTTTCCTATTAAAACAGTGTAAGAAATATCACACACTGTGCACACTCATTTGATTTCTATGACAAAAATGTAAGAACATCGGTGTATGAATTTGTTAGACATCCTATTCTAAAACCATGGGCATTAATTTGACAACTGACCCTTCTTTTTGCAGCCCTAAATGGCAAATGGTCAAAAATCACAGGCAGACTCCCAAAATTTGTGAAATCTGCCTGTGATTTTTGACCACTTACCATTTAATCACTGGCTTTGGATGGACAGTCCTGGCTCAAAATCAATGTTCAATGAGGTTGAGAACAGGGCTCCATGCAGAACACTAGTGTTCCCGTGCACCAAACCTGACAAACCGTGTCTTTATGGGCCTCGATTTGTGCACAGTCACACAGTCAGTAACATGAAAGCACTTTATATGCTTTCAGCTGTTACAATTCAGTTGGAAGCATATCATTTACTTTATGTAATTGATTTTATAGACCTGTTAGCAATGAGTGTGGCTGTACCACTTAATTATCAGAAAGGATTTCCACATACCTCTGGCCATATAGTCCACTTTAAATGTAAGTGATAGCCGTATTACATTAAACGTGACATTTTATGACATTTCAATGTATAATTAAGTAGCTGGTGGGACTGACCCTCAGGCTCAGCCTGTCTTTGAATGTGATCGAAGAACTTGGTGTTGCTGGAGAACATGCAGCCGCAGGTAGGACAAGCCACCAGGCGCTCCTGAGTGTGACTGCGCAGGTGCTCCCGCAGACGATACTTGATCTTAAAGAAAGCATCACAGCCTGCAATGCAGAAAACCTCCTACAGTTTTCAACTAGCCAAAACCGTGTGGGCTATGAAATTCCAAATACATGCTTACACAACATAGACACTGAATAATAAGTGAGAACAAATTTAACCTCTTAAAACTCATTCAGCAGTCTGTAAACTTTTAAATACAGTTCAAATGCAATGCACCAACACACTCTGGACTGGGCACCAATCCATCATGGGGCCTCTCTAACGGACTTAAGCTCACTTTAAATGTACTGATGCACAGCGGAAATGTACACTGAGGTTTGAAGAGTAAACCTTTTACCATTGTTCCTTTTCATTAATGGATTGCTATGCTGTTAATAGTCTGTCTGATACACTAATGTGTATTGATTGTACATGAAATGTATAAATTTAATGTCATGTAATATTAGTAAGATGCAAGAATGAGCAATTAATCTCAAGAATATGAGCAACCTACCCTTCCAGGAGCAGAAAAGAGCCTGTTGTTGATCAGGAAGTGGTTGTAACTCAGTACAGTGTGCATGCATGTCAACATGGCGATAGAACCACTCAGGATTATTAAAAGAACTCTGCCGATGAAGAAAACACCACATTTTTTTACAGTATGAATACATAGTAATGTAAAGAACATCCATATACGTGCAAAAGCTGATACTAACATCACAGTGTTCCCACTGGCACACAAAGCCCTCAGAAATGTCAGTGACCAGGTTGTTGCTGTGCAGATCCTGAGTGCAGCTGGGCAGTTCAGGGTGAGACTGCAGCAGTTGAGTCCCAATATATTTCAGTTTGCTGTGAAAGATATGGAAGTGTGCATGGGCGACAAGCTCGTTAGGGCTTCCCATAGCCAAAAACTCACAGCCCTGCCACAAACATGGATAGTCATCTGAAACAGACAGAACAACAACATTAGTTTAAAATGAATACCAGGGCTAAATGTGCTTTAATATTTAACTTACAATCAACCTGAGTAATTTAGCAATTGGTTGTAGGTAACATCAGGTTTTTAAAGCACTTACCAAGCTCTTCCATGGCATCACCATCATTAAGATGCTCCTTTAAATGCACAGAAATGTGGTCACCAAGTTCCTCCATGCTTTGTCCATTAAATGTACAAGAGGCCCAATGACAAGCAATCACCATGTTAGACAGATCTCTTCTTTTGGCCATTGTTCCTTCAGAGAGAGGAAAGTGTTACTTAATCAAATTACTTAATCAACTCCTTAACAAACCACAAATACCAAAAAAATTAAATGCAAACTGACTAGTTCACCAAAATCAAATACAGCCAAACCAACTAATATAAAACTAGAAACTTCATATTAAAGCAAGACATGCTGACAGAAGTTGTCTGTGTTTAGATGGTGCCTCAGAGCAGTTTTGTGCATTGCACATTAAAATGTCAGGGTGCATCCGAAATCAGTAATTGATGCCTTCACCAATTCTTGTACTCTATGTCCAACAGCTTCTAATGCAGAAATATTCTAAAGAGCACCTCATTTCTCTAAATGCCATCAATGAAATTAAGGAACTAGGAACACTTTCATTCTACACACAAGTCAACATCTACATCTGGGTGTTCTGGGTATGAGGAGTTAATAACAGCAATGAAAACCATTCGCTCTACCCCTTCTTCAAGAACAGCAAATCGTGCCTGCTTGGGTGGCTAGCCAGGTCAATAGCACTACTTAGGATTTGAGCTGGAGAGCTCAGCGGCAGTGGGTTAGCGCATTAGACCGCTGCACCACCCAAGCACCCTGGATATAATAAATCTTTGTGTGAATCATTCATGATTAAAAGGATAAAATAAGAAATGAACAAGTGTGTTGGTAAAAAAAAAAAAGAAAGAAAGAAAGAAAGAAACACACAATACATTAGAGAGAGCTGTGGTTTATAGTGTGCTTTTTCCAGGATTAAACAGACCAGGTTTTAGAAAGCTTGTGGGTATAACACCAGTGCAGCTTATAGCAAACTTTTGCAAAGACTATCCAGATGTGTAGTCTGGTTACGAGACTAGTTACAGTTAGCTGTTTTATACAGTAAAGCTATTAATCAATAATGATCTTTTAATCTGAATTGAACACTGTACAATTAGGGGGTTGAACTGCAGCTCAAACCAGCCTACACACCACCAGTGTAGTTTTTTGTAGTTTGATGCATTTGCCAGGTTAAACATCGCACTTGTACATGCTTTGTTTTTCATTTTCTTTGCTAGAATGGACACAAAGGCAGTTTCTTTCCAATGGTTCAAGTAAAAGTATGCACCAACTGGGCGGCAGTGGTTGTTACCTAAACCTCAGGAAACTATAGCAATACATCCTAAGTAATGTCAACATGTCTTGAAATAGAAGATATTTTTCCTGCACCGCCCAGCCCTAGATGATGTTAGATGAAGATGAGTCTGGCACATATCTATATTTGATTAGAGCCAGATGACAATATAAATACTTACAGACAGTGAACCACCTCTACACGTACAGATGTTGTCTGTGTTTGGTGCTAACAGGCTAACCAGACATTAGCCAACTACTTAGTATAGGAAGAGTTGTGTTATTAAAATGAAACAATAAACCGGAACATTATAAATCCCGCAAACAATTAAAAATATACTATACTACATAGCTAACAAATAATAAACAATCGCCACTGCTCTTAATAAACATCTGTACACACTGACACTGTTTATATTCCTCAAAAACGGGTTTATACGCGGGATAAAGGCTGGGCTCAAAACAACGCCCTATTTACTAAGTAGTGCACTACCTAGACTACAAAAGCCATTATTACGGACCCTACATAGGGCACCTATATAGGCAGTATGAAGCAATTGGAAAGCTAGGCTGTGTTAGACAAAATAACAAAATAGAAGTCCCTTTTAACCAAACGTTCAAGCAGATGAAAATGTAAGAAATTATGCGTTTGTTTTATTGAAAAACAGAAGAAATTTAGTAAAAATAATAAAAACTGAATGTACATTTGAACCCAGGCGCCATTATTTGGACAAATGCTCATCTGTTAACAGCATAGACAAGCTAAGATTGTAAGTTTTTAAATACTTTGTTTTGCACATACATAAATAGGGGCAAATTTAGTGTAAATTATTCATATGTAAAGTAAGAACCCACCTTACGCACTTTGCGCACTTTACGCAAATTCACGAACCACCCTGAACGTAGGTCAGTTTCGTGAATCGGAGCATGCGTAGTGAGGCTCTTATTACATGTGTTTGTGTTTTGATGAATAAGTGCTCTTTTCTTTTGACTTTGTGCTTATCAATGTTAACAGAATAGCATGTATTTTTATTTTAAATGAACAAGGACACATTTACACATTTATTGACCCAGTAAACAACCACGTTTTATGAGTTAGCTGCTTGGTGGTGATTGATATGCCATAAAGGTAATGTGAGAAATAAAGCATCCTGAAACAAGAAATCTTAACAGCTTTAAACATCTGAATTTATCTAGAACCCCACCGAAAGCAGCTACTTACAAAATGTTTGAATTACAATATTAATATGATAGTTATAAATACAGAGTGCTTATAGAAACAGAAATCACTGCAATTAGCTTAGCAGCTTACACTAGCGACTAAGCTAACAACTGAAAAACTTCTAAAAAGACCTAAAACAAAGGTGAAATTGATGCAAAACAAAACGTACACAAAATAGCGAGTGCAGACTAGAAAAACTGTGATTTGGTGATTTAGAAATGTATACAAAACTAATAAAACAAATAAAAATTAATAAAAAAACCACATTTATTACGTCCAAAAAAGAATGTGTGAAGAATGTGTTGTTCTACCGTTACCAAATAAACACAAGTACACAACAAAGACATTGCTTTAGCTGCTTTAATTGTGTGTTTTTTTCCCAATGCAAGCGAATACCACAAGCACATCTCACATACAAACAAGTTGCAGTTTGGCATCAGATGGCTCATTTTTACAAACACCATATTCTCAAAGATACAGCATAGCTTAATGATAGCACCTGTTTTAAGGACAGTAAAAATGGCAGAATTTACCCATCCTGGGAATGCTGAGACTATAATGACAATAATCAGCTGTTAGCAAAAACGAAGACTCATACAGAGCCATGCTTCCACCTGTACGAGTCTGTCATCATTTTTTATAGCTTTGACCTAATTTGTAATTCCTAAAAGATCCAGTAGTATTAAATTAGCAGCATTCTTCCATATAGCTTAACTCTAATGATAGCAGGCAGTTTTTTATTTAGAGCAGGTTATTTTAGTAAATAGCATAAACACAAAAGGTCACATTTCCATGTTGACCCTTCTCAGCAAGTGTAATTGTTTTAAGAGACTAATGTGTAACACTATAGGGACACAAACACACAGAGAGATGCCAGTGAGGTCTACATTCAGTCGAGAAGTCAGCAGTGTTGTTTATATACTACATAATACAAATTCATATTTAATGTATGTGTACTTTCATATCTTGGTGTTTCAACCAACAAGAGTGACATCAGGAACATAAGTGAGGTGTTATTAACAAAGTTAGAGATGTATACATTCTTAGTGTAACATGCTAAAACTTATAATTAAGCTTGCACTTTGTTGTGGGTGATACATTCAGTGTAAGAAAATGCTGTGTTCAGTAATAAGTAGAAAGATGAAAAACACTAAATTGCTAATGGTTGATTGTAAGGATGTACACAACTGCTTTAAAATACCTCTAAGAGAATTAAATCAAATGATAAGTCTGTTTCTAAAATATTTATTTTAAAGTACTTGTCTTGTTTATCAAACTTTGACAATTTGGATAATTTTGTGTTATTAATTAGTCCACCGTGTATTTATTCATTATTATAATTAAAACACACAGAACACATTTTCATGAGCAATTATTTCAGAAATCTGGGTTATTTTAAAGGGGGTCCAACACAGTTATTGTTATACTGCATTCATGAAATGTTTTTAATTATAAAGTGTTATAGCTAAGCTCTATAAAGCTAACAACATTTGTAAGCACAAGATAAAGTATTTTAATCATAAACCTTTAGGATTCATGCAGTGGAGTTTCATGTTGACTTCTCTAAGCTTCAGCTTCAAGTAAAATGATTGGAAACTATTATGGATTATGTAGTGGTGCCACATTTTAACAACCCAAGGTGCCAAATCCAGAATCTATACATAAAAAAAACAAAAATGAGTTTTCTAATACATATCACAGAACCTCCCCCCTGCCCCGCCCAAATCCAGTCACACAAGTGCATTAATCTTTTGCCTCAGCAAGTCTGTTGATCATTTCTTTACTTTTCTTGGTAACTCCTCCGTCTGGGTTTAACTCCAGCTTGCTCACTGAGGTTTTCTTCTTGGCAGGTTGGGTTCCGGTGACCGGCTTTGCTTTAGACTTACTCACTGATTTAGTATGGCTTGATGTCTTTTTTGGTTTAGAGTGGGACACGCTAGGTTTCTCCACCTGGGCACAAATACAGATCATTTGCACATTCGCGTTAAATCAAAGACAACCTGAAAAAATACTTAAAGATAGTATTTGCAATTAAAATATACACTATATGGCCAAAAGTATGACAACACCTGACCAGGAGCTTGTTGGACATCCAGTTCCAGAACAATGAGTATTCATATTTAGCCCCAGAAAGCCTTTTTTCTGGAAAGGCCAAAAAATTGGATTGTATTTTTAAGGTCAGACACTAGTGTTGAATGTAATGACGTCTCACAGTCTGAGCTCCAATTCATGCCAAAGATGTTTAATTGGAATGTGGTCTGGGCCAGTGGATTACCTTCACAAAGAACCTGTTATATATTTATGGACCTCACTCAAGTACAGAGGCACAGTTGAAATAATATAATGAACATACTGTAATTTATATCGGACCCTTGTTAAAGATGGGTGTGTTTAACTTAAAAAATAGAAGAGGTCTCCTCATACTTTTGGCCATGTGGTGTCTTATACTCCATCTTTGAGTTTAAAGCATTAGTTTGTTCTTCATTCTTTTTACAAATATGTACCTCATTAGATCTTCTCATGAAGCTCAGCATGTACAAATGTGCACCTAGTAACTGATGCACATTCATGTGAAAGAAATATCTCACATTAAAATATTTCTTTCATTCTGCATTATTTTTTTTTTTTTACAAATAATATTTGGTTAGTGTAGGTACAGCGGTCATCTGTGTTAAAATGTGGGGCAATATTTTAACATGCATTTACAGATGACATTTTTAATGTACAGCAGAATAGTGCAATTCCAGATAATACCAAGGACCTTAAGAGTTGGATTTTAAAATAGAAATGATATCTTAAGTACATAAGTACATAAGTACATAAAATAAACAAACTGAAAGTTAAGTATTGCAAACAAGTTAACTATTACAACATAAAATTCACTCACCAAGCACTTTATTAGGTACACGTATCTGGTATGTACAAACCCCATTTCCAGGAAATTTGGGACATTTTGTAAAATGCATGAAAAATAATAATAATCTGTGATTTTCCTGATCAACTTCGTATTATTTATTATTGTAGAATTAAAAGAATTTTGAATATGATGCCATGAAACGCTATAAAACAGATGGGACGGGGCAAAAAAGAGTGAAAATATGCAGGTTAATTGATAACAGGTGAGGGTGCCGTGATTGGGTAAAAAAGGAGGATCCAAGCAAAGATGGGTCATGGCTCACCACTTTGTGCCAAACTTTAGAATTACAATAATTGTTTAAAAAATTACTTAATGTAATACTGCAAAAAGTTTTGGTCTGATGAGTTCAAAAGTGAAAAGTGCAAAAGTCGAAATCTGTCATGGTATGGGGGTGCATCAGTGCTCACAGTATGGCTTACTTGCATAGGTGTAAAGGTACCATTCTCACATGAGTGCACCTATGCACCCACAGAGTTTATCTGTATGGTAGGTGTAATGTATGAAATAATCAATGAATGAACATACCAGACAAGTGTGATAAAGCGCTAAGTGAGCGTATATAGCCAGACATATGTGGACACCCATCCTAATGACTAAATCTAGGTGCTTTAATCACAACTTTTGCTAACAGGTTTATAAAATCAATTATATACAAATAGAAAACAGGCTTCCAACTATGTGTCAACAGTTTGGGAAGGCCCCTTTTCTGTTCGACCAGTACTATGTCACTGTGCACTATGCACAAAGTGAGATCCATGAGAACCTCAATGAATGATTTCAAAATTCAAGATAAATTGGAACATTGCTTTTGTGACAAACCTTTTTATTTTTATTATTTTTATTATTATTGTCTTTTGCTATGGTAGACACACTCAAACATCTTGTAGTGGTCTTTACCAGATAAGTAAAGGCTGTTATAGCTAAAGGTGTGTGTGTGGGAGGGCTCCATAATAATGCCAATTGTTTTAAAATATGATGTCCGTCAAGCTTACATTCAGGTGTCCACATACTGTTGGCCATATACTTTACACTCTGAGAAAATAAGATAACAATAAACAATAAACAACATTAAGTATTGGATACATGCTAACTAATAGGAGATAGCCATTATCACATAAATCTTACTAACCTGACAAATAAAATAATAAATAATAATTAGGAAAAACAGAAATAAATACATTTTAGGTCTAAAATATAAAAGAATTACAAAATTGTGGTAGTTATTTACATAAATACAGATTAGTAGGAAACAGGACTCATTCTGGAACTTGATTTGGAACGTGCAGCTGAGAGAAGGCTGTTTTGAACTATTTTTAACTGTGCAGCTGAGCAATGATAAAGTATGCATTCAATCCTCCCGCATGAGTGCTAATCCATCCAAACACCCAACCTTTCAACCAACCATTCATCCAGCTGTCCAACTACCTGATCATAAACTGATTCATCCATTCTTTTTTTAATAATATAATCACCAGGGATTAAACGAATCCATCCATACATCCAATCATTCATCCAGTTCTACCTGATCATAAAGTGATCCATCCATCCATCCCTCTATCCATTAACCTACCTGGAATTAAATGTACCCATTTTTTATTCATCCTTTCTTTCTTCCTTTTATCCACGTATGGTTAAGCTGATCAATCAATTAGTCCATCTTTTTTAAATCCATAATTTATTCACTTCATAGATTAAACTATTCCATCCCTCCATCCCTTCATATGAAGATCTGTATTTCACACAGAGTCATGCATTGATCTCCATTGTGCGGGCGCCACCGATCAATAAGCAGAGATCATAATTACAGCAGTCCCACCCTTGGATGAGCCAATCATTGTCTGTATAAATGCCCGGCCAGCTGGTAGCTTTTTGATACTCTTATACCCATTAGTTCATTTGTCCATTCATCAAACCATCCATTAATCTGTTCCATTCTGACATCTGCCTTTTACATAATCTATTAATTATTACTCACAACATCTATTAATCCTTTAATCCATGAGTCTAACTTGAACTAACATTATTATTATAGTGCAGTTAAACTGGTTCACTTTGTATCCTCAGATACAGTTTAGTTCGTCACCCCTGCAGAAGGATTGAATTTGGCCTTCAGTGAGTGGTCTGATCATCTCAGCCATGGTGCTGGTGTGCTGTGGTGAGATGCTTCAGGTCCTTCATGCTTTGTGTATGAGACAAAAATAACACACACCTGACTAGAACAGGCTTACAGAACGTCTGTCAGTGTCTGAACGGTCCTATGAGGATGAGAAGAGGCACTACATGAACACCACTACACACAACAGAGCTGCATATGCGAATTTACAATCACTGGCCTGATTTTTCACAAACATGCACACAGGAAGGAAAAGTGGTCCTAAAAGTATTCAGCCCCACAGCTTTACATTTTGTATTATACTAAAATAAATATTTAGTTTGACCTATACTGATGTGCATCATGCCCAAAAGCTGTTTAACTTTTAACTTGCTTATATAAAAATGTGATATTTAAAAAGTCTTTATATCCCTATGTGATTGTATGACAGACTCAGTTTGACTGTTAATAGTCAAAACCTGTGTAAGAAATGTGGTTTAGATGTTTGTTTTGATATAATAAAAATTCTGATTCTTTTGTACTATAAGAATAGTAAAGTCTCTCCACAGAAAATTTAAAATGAAGTTAATAGATGTCTCAAATTAAGTTCATCATCCAATTGCACAGATCTGTAGAATGAAATAAATGGTTTAATTATTACAAAGAAGTTTTGCAATTATGAAAACATAGCCGCCCTTCTCAACTCTCATTAGAAAGGCTATGGTGTCATAGACAGTGACAGTGACTGAAGGTAATGTTAATAAAATTATCCCATCCAAAGGGTAACACTAAAAGGAACTTTTGGTAAAAGACCTTGCAAGTGGCAGAAAAATCTTAATGTGTGATAAGACTAAAGTGAAACATTTTAGCATCAAGTACTGGCAGTCTGGTCTGGATTGGTGAAAGAATAACGGGTGCACAGTACAAAAAGATCTTGTTGGATATCAGCTTTGCTAAGCCAGTAAGCTTGAACTGGAACAGTTGTGTATCCGGTATCATTTAGCCAGATAGTGACTCAAATCCCAAAGGCAAAGCAACACTAGACGGGTTTAAAGGAAGGAAAGTTGATGTGCATAGATGATAACCCCATCAAACATCTATAATGAGATCTCAGAATTGCTTAATACCACTGCTGCCCTAGCTTGTTCTGCTAAATTAATTAAGATCATTTGAAAAAAATATTACTGGCTGAAATAGCTGGCAAATGTGCTCAACTAGGTACTAAACATGGGGATTGCTCGTTGCTACATTAGTTTTTTGTTTTTTTTGGTCTTTAAAAAAAGGTGAATGAAGTTCAATCTCTGTAAACACTGTTTCAAAACACTGCATTTGATAAGTATTTAAAGTGGTGTTTTAGGTGCTTTTTTTTAAAACAAAAATCTTATTTTAAGACAGATGTGAACTGGCTCAGCTGGCTGCAACGTTTTAAAACTGTTACTTATTAATATATATATTATCTTTGGAAAGTCAGAGACTGACCTGAGATAGTACAAGTGCTTGAAGAGTTCACTAAAAGCCTTGTGTTTGATGGACTGTACCACTTTCATACCTTGCTGGGTTCTTTGATGCTGGGTTCGTTGTACAGGCTCCGTATCCTGCGACGTTCTAGCAGTTTGTTATCTGTGGACTCTGGCTTGGCCTGCTCTCCTTTATAAGTGGCTTTGTAGCTAGTCTCCAGGTCAGCCTTCTCATCCATTGCCAATTTGTACTGGGATTTGGCTTTGATAGGTTTTACTGGTTTGACATCAGTGTAAGCCTTAAACTCCATCCTGTAAAATGGCACCAAAAGCACAGGTTTTAACTATTAAACATATTATAACAGTAACACAAAGAAGACTCTGTGGGTTTTTTGTGTGCCAGGAAGGTGGGGTGGTGGTCTAATGCACTAGCGCACCAGCACAGAGATCAAGGCTCAAGTTTCAGCTGTCCCACTGTCTGGTCAGACCCCCTGCAGATTGCGACTGAATGACTGAAATGCAATGCTTTGTCCAAAATCCTTCTTTTATTTGATTAGTGTGTTTTATTATCTGCTGCACCAGAACTGTCCAATATGCTGAAAAAATGGTCTGTACACCAATGAACCAAAACATTGGGACCACCCCCACAAAGGTGGATGGTAATGCCTATTTCATAATATTTGCACATGTTCCAGTCATGGGATTAATAAATATTCAGCTGATGATAGTAACTCGTAGTTCACATGTTGAATGCAGCAGATATGAGCATCATTAAGCCCTGAGTGACCTATAAGTAAGTAAGTAATGGCCCAACGACTGAGTTATTAGTGGACAGAGAACAAACCTCAAACCACTAACAGGTTTTTGGGTGGTCAAGACCAACAGTGTCACTACACACAGTGCATAGAACCTTTCTTTGTATGAGGCTATGTAGTCACAGGCCAGTCAAAGTGAATATTATGCAGGGGGTTCTAATGTCATGGCTCATTGGGGTAATCCAAAAACCCCCACAACCATCCAAACAACCATATTTTCTCATCTAGAAAAAATCCCGCTATGGATTTGCTACTCTAAAAGATCCTTATGTGTGAGTCACTTGAGACAAAAACATAACAAATTTAAAGTCTGGAGAGATCTGTACAGATCACAGTTGAACATTTCTATACAGCTACAAGTTCGAGATCATTTGCTATACAATATGAGGAAAGCTCTCCAAATTATTAAGTTCTGTTTTTTTAGTCCCAACCACTGCCATCAGCTGTGTAAAATCTATTAATTAAAGTACATTATATAGACATGGTTTTATAATTTTGGTGTAAAGGAACCTCAGTGGTCTGTGGAGAACCTTGACCTCAACCCCAATCGTCACCTTTGAAATGAACTGGAACTCTAATTGCGCACTAAGACTTGTCGTCCAACATCAGTGCCTGAATGGGCACAAACTGCCACAGACACACTTCAACATTTTTGGTGTCCATGGTTTTGAAATGGGATGTCCAGCATGAACATGGTGAGATGTCTTTGTACTGTTGGCCATATTGTTTAGCTTTATATCATCATGGATTTAAGACTGTAGTGCAAGAAAACAGCCCATGCTCCAAAATTGACACCTTAAAGCTTTACTGAAATTTGTTGCACTTGACATGGACACATAAAAAGCATTTTAGAGAAGAGTTGTGTTATCAGCTGAAAGAAAAAATTGAGTTATTTGGCCTCAATTGCCTGAAATGAACACTGTACCTACTATCATGCATGGTGGTGGTAATATGCTCTGTGTTTTTGTTGACTTGTTCAAAGCTGACCAAGGTGAAAAAAGCTAAGGGACATATAACCAGTAATGATGTCTGTGGGGTATTATTTACCTGTATGAGCTTCCAGATGTTCCCTCCTGCTTGATCTGCCTGTTTAGAGCATCTGCAACAGATCTTCCTTTAGACTCTGCTCTCTGGACTTTCTTCCTCTCTACAGGTTCAGCATCTTTCTCCTTCTTCACCGACCTCCTCTCCTCTTTGGCATCCTCTTTCTCCCGCACTTTCTCCTCAATCTCACATTTCTCCACTCCGGTATCATGTTCAGAGATCAGGTGCTCCTTTTTTGAGCTCGGGATGTCGGTTTTAGGGATCCAGGGATGGTCTCGGCGCGGGATGGGCCACGGCTTGTAATCTTTACGGTACTGCGTTTCGGTGTCAAATGGCGTCTCGGATGGCCTATACTCATTTTTGGGTTTGCAGCTGGGTTCGGGGCGCACCCTCCATGGCTTGAAGTCCTGGCGGGTGACGGATGCTCCGCGGGCTGCTGGTGCTGGTGCTGATGCTGGTTCTCGCGCGGTGTGGGCGGGCTCTGTTTCTATGGCGACGGTACGGGGAGGATGACAGTGCGGTACAGGGCCAGGCTGCGGATGGAGATGCCGCACCTCGGCCACATCCGAGTATTTAGTGAAAACCAGCGGGACGGCGATGTCCGCTTTGTCCAGCTCGCTCCAGAAGCGGTTAATGCAGCATGCACGGGTGATGCAGGGCCACGCCATGCCCCAAATCTGCAGCAGTGATTCAGGAACAGGAGAAATTTAGCATCCACGTTCTGATCTCCACGGCGAGCAGCGCGGATGATCGATTTCTGATTGTTTCTCTTTTGGAAATGAACAGCAAATTCCTGACGGTTTGTGTCTCAACAAAGCTAATTAAACTAATTAGCAGATAATTCGTGTTATTTTAGAATAAAAGCGATGCCCCACCCGCTTGTGAAGAGTCGCGTAAAATGGCCCGAGTCACCTGCAGCCGGCTGCAGACGCAGAGTTGCATCTTCAGGCCACGCCCCTTAAATTAACCCTCTACTGTCCAGTAGTGATGCTGAGTTCACAAGCTCATCAGTCGTGATGGGAAGTACCCTAGTTTCTTGTACTATAAATCAAGACCATATTATAAATATTTAATATACCAAATATCCAAATTATATCACAATATGGCACCACTGGCACATGGCACTACTGCACTAATCACACCAGCACAACAATAATGTATGTACGTATATATTGTATATTATCCACTATACTTATATACTCACTTCTATTTATTATCATTCATTTAGCCACCTTGTAATTATATAGTAGTCTATACACTGTACAACCATTATCTGTTTACTGTTTTTAATATATGCACCTTCATCTTTACTTATCTGGCCACTACTGTACTTTTTACTGTATTATATGTAAATAATCTCTATCTTGCACTTCTAGTTAGATGCTACTACATTTCGTTGGCTCTGTACTTGTACTCTGCACAATGACAATAAAGTTGAATCTAATCTAATCTAATATTCCTATATGCTTAAAATGCCCCCTTATATACTCAGTATTCATTAAAAGTAATGAATAAACATATTTCACTAACTAACGTATATGTAATAATAACAGCTGTAAGTGTTCCCATAAGTCGTTTATATGGCAGGAATGTTTTAAAAAGGCAAGAACCCCCATTCCTCTGAGATCAAGTACACAGAGGAGCTGGAGGCTGCTGAGTCACACCCATACTCCTTTGTTTGATTCTTACACTGATAAGACACTGATTACACCATCTAGTGGTCCTATTGGAACTCAGATGATCTATTAAAAAGCAGAACAATGTCTTTACATTTAAAATTAAGTTTTTAAAATGTTCATATTTAAAGTCCTTGTAACACTTACTCATTTTAGATTTCTTATTATATAGGTTATATCCAGATTACTCCCATAGAACTGCAGGTGTAAATAAATAAAATAAAATAAAATTTGATCACTTAAATAAAGTCCACAGTTGGTTTGAAATGCACTTTATCCACGATAATCAAATGTAAATGTACTCACCTACTAAAAGACACATTTTATAACCACCACCTAGATTAGCCTATAACATCACAAACTGTTCATGACAACTGGTAATGGCACATTTAAGAAAAGGAAAGGGCTTTTTTTTTTTTATGTGAACATATCAAAGAATCAGATTTTCTGGAATTCTTAGTGAAAGCTTTATCCCAGAATCAGACACCTACTGTGAAAAGTTAATTCGTCCCAGAATACTGATAATATGTAAAGAAGAACATGCAATGTAGAGTGGTATCGTCTCTAAAGCATGCCTGCAGTCCAGTAAAGAATGTGTACTTTGTTCTATAAATCCATGCTGTTGTAGCATGCACAGAATGAGGCCTGCCATTGTCTTCCTGTGAAAAAGACGTCATCATAAAGGCAGCAAGTCGCCCATGCTGTAGGCACTGAAGCACCCTCATACCATGACAGATGTTAGCTTTTGTCATTTTGCTGATACCTGATAAGAATGTGTACTTTGTGTCTATGAAACCACGCTGTTGTAGCATGCACAGAATGAGGCCTGGTACTGTCTTGCTAAAATAACAATGGACTTCCTGTGAAATAAAACGTCGTCTTGATGGCAGCAAGTGAAGTGAACATGTTTCCACTGTCTTTCAATCCATCTGTCCTTCAGATGAGTTTGAGCCCAAAAAACTCTGGTGTATTTTTGCACAGACTTAATGTACGGCATTTTTTTTGTGTAACAGAGTTTCAGGTTGCATTTCTTCATGCAGCAACGGACTGTGCTGAGACAACGGTTTTCCAAAAAACTCCCTGGTTATATTTATAACAGTCTGAGAATTCTCCAAATCCCCTGAATCCTTTAACAATATTATGTAAAGTAGATGGTAAAATACCTAAATTATTTGCAATATTGCATTAAGAAATGTTCTTGTCAAACGATGAATTATCTCACTAAGTTTGGCACATTGTGGTACCACAGCCCAACTTTGCTTGCATAGACGAGGCATTTGGTGGATCCTTGTTTTATACTCATGATACCCTCACCTAATACAAATTACCCTGCTTATTGCGGGATGTTTCCAAATGACGTAACTTGAAATTAACTTCTCACTTCTGCCCATGTCTAAACTTTATGGGTGTTGCAGGCATCAAATTATGCATTTATCTTTACAAAGCACAATGAAGTTAACAAGTCAAGGCATCAGTCATGAGAATTAACACAAAGCAAGAACCATAAAAACATAATTTAAAGGTTTGGTGTGGAGGAACTGCGGTGGTCTGCACAGAGCACTCACCTCAAACTCACTGAAGACCTTCAGAATTGGAACGTTGATTGTGAGGTAAGCTTTCTTATCCATCATCACCTTACAAATGAACCTTGTACTAAATTGGCACAAATATGAAGGGCTGAAATCCCATATTAACACTGATGGTTTAGGAATATTTAGTCAGGTCTCCACATACTTTTGGCCACATAATGCATATTTTTTAAACAACTGTCATAATTAGTCACCTTTCCAAATGTAGAAGAAGTATTAGTTGTATTTATGTATTAGTTATTTACCAACATGAGATATTTGAAAGAAAACACACTTGTCAACATGTTTGAGGCTGTTATTTTTTGTCCAGTTTTACAGAACACATTAAATACATTTTAAAATAAAATGCAGTCTCAGTAGATCCATATATATATATATATATATAACAGTACAAATGTATTCAAGGCTGTGTTAACAGCACTGGGCAAAATAAATGCACGGCAAATTATTTACACCAAAGTACAAAAATAGAACTTTAAACTATCTAGTATCAACCATCAGGCATTTCAGTCTCAGTAAAGGCAACTACTTGATTATCACTTTCTTCCTCTGGATAAGTTTTGATGTAACACTCAACCATTTCCTCTAGATCCAATTTTATATGGTAATTAATGTTCAGCATTGCCAAACCCTTAGATCTGTTCCTCATTGGTGTGTCTGAAAGGTAAGCCAGCAGGCGTTTCTGACCGGTCTCTCCCTGACCCCCAAGTTTTAACACCGGCAAAGAAGCCAGGATTCTAAGAAATGCGTTCACGTTCGGGAAAAACTTGACGTCCGAGTGCTGCAGCGTCTCGTTAATGGTGCACGGCAGGCTGACTTCCTTTCCCCTGTGTTTCCATTTGATCTTCCAGCAGTGCAGCTCTGCCGGAAGCGTATCCGGTTGAGGAAGGTCGCTCCTGAAGACGTCGGTCTGGGCCTCCTCTGACGTGTTGAACTTCAGCTGGCCCATGACAGCTGGAACCAGAGACAGACACTTGAGAGCCTTGGTGTGGTTATCAGAGAAAATGTCTCTCACTTCCTGAGTGATGTGCTCCATAACCGGAAGAGTCAAGTAGTCTTTAAAAAATGCCTCGGTTTGTATTTCCATCATTTCAAACAACTGTTGTTTTCTGAGAAACAGTCTGGGCACTTTAATCAGGATCTCCATCGCTGTGGCCCGATTTACAGCTTCCTCGAACCAAAATTCATGGTAAACCTCGACGTTTTCTAGAACTTCGTGCAAGGAATGTAAGACTGCAGTTAGACTGTTGGCAGCAAAAAAGACATCCAGAGTTTCTCCTTGTAGATTTTTACCAAAGGCTCTCGTGAACGAGAGTGCGTTTTTCAGTATGACCAAAGTAACAACAAATTCAAAGTCAGCCAAAGCCTCAGAGATGGCGTAAGCGTCGCTGGTTAATTGATCGTTCCATTTGAAGTCTTCGTTATCATGTATGCTATCCATGCAAAGCAAAAGTGGCTCCAACAAATCGACAGCAACCTCAAACAGATTATGCAGGTCTGTCCAGGTGGCGCGAGAGCTTTCTTTCAGATAGTTTACTTTCTCCGGATTGTCTTGATTGAGAATGGAAATTGCACTATCTAGTTCAGCCTGGAGCAACGGAGACGCCTTAAAAAATGCATCTGTTCTTTTCAAAACTGACATCACGACCTGAACTCCAGTTAGTGGAATACAGTTAGCCAGGTGTATGTTAAGCGCACAGGTCGAGCATGGGGTATTCACTGCCAGCGGGTATTTCTCTAGCAGCTGATTGGCTATCATTTTCATCTTACAGCCAAACACACCTGAGCCAGCATGTGATTGGCCTCTACAATGTTCCAAGCTTAAGTCCCATTCCTTAGTGATGCAAGATTCCAATTTCTCTGCCATGATTTTTTCATCTCTGTCAAATGCAAGGAACTCTACAAACTCTTCCCTGACGGTGTTGCTTTGGTCCACAAAACGTAAGAACACTGGAATGTGTTGGCCCTCTGGAAACTCCACCAGCTCCCCAGTCACCAGAGAAAAGAAGCGGCTTTCTCTTACTTCCTGGAGTAGCTCGTCGCGAATGTATTTCTCACAAGTGTCCAGCAATTGCCTCTGCTGTGAAACTGACCAGAATTCCTCATTTACAGCTGCTGCTTCAAACTGAGCTTTAAGAAACTCGTCGCCTGCGTTCATGCGGCTTTCCAGTAACGCCTGAAAAACGCTAACGGAAACAGGGTGAGTCTCAGGCTCATCTTTTGAGCAGAATCTCAACGGCAGGTTTTGTTTTCCAATTACAATAATCACTTCAAACAAAGACTTCAAGAACTGTCTTAGTTCTTTTTCATGTGAAGTCAGCTGAGGTGTATCATCACTGGCCTCTGTGCCGTCTTCCTCATTTTTATCCTTTTTCTGTTCAAGTGCAGACTCCACTGTAACAACAAACATTAGCAAGTCAATATGACAAAATCAATGTCCAATGCTGATGAACTTGATAATAAAATTGTTGAATGAACACTTACACCTTCGTTCTTTCATTCTTTGTACCTCTTCATCTGTCTATATGTAAATGGATAAAATAAAACATTATTCATTAACTCATTTTCATGTTTTTTATTACCACTTTATACTGGTTAGGTTAATGGCAGGTCACCCCAGAAAGGACATGTGTCCATCGCTAGGCTTTTGCCATCCCCCCACATAGCCAATGTTTTAAGATTAAGTGGAAAACTTTCAAAGATGTGTGGAAGCTGTAGCAGCAGCAAGTAGCAAGTAGGGGCAACTTTGTCATTTTGGAATAACAGGTTTAACAAGCAAGATATGATGTACAGCAGCCCATCTAGCTTTAACTATACAGTGTATAATCTTATTCTGTTTATTGATTAACACAAAGGTGAAAGTCTACAGGACAGTGACTGCATCATATAACATGAAATAAGACATTTTAATATTATGAACATGTGGCATTAAAATGATATTTTGTAAAATCAGCAATTTACCAAAATTTTGATGCGTTTCCGATGTCTGCTGTGTGGATTGTTGAGGTGGCTGGTTAAGTCAAAAATGGTTGGAATAGCCGTGTCCCTCAGCACAGTCCTGTAAGGGCTCTGCAGCAACAGAAAATAAACCAACAATTAACATAACATGCTATGTACTTTCTCTGGTTGTGCTAACCAAATAAAGGAAAACTGAATTCAAAGAGAACCACACTCACAGTTTTACAGATCATCGCTGGCTCAAAGTGATTTGCACATAGCCTGTAGTGTTTGTTTAGTTGATCAGGAGTTTTCTCTTCTAGATCTGCACGGCGACAGTTCTCTACCCACAGCCTACATCTGTGTTTGGGAGAGAGAAAATGACACTGGGGATTCAATAAAATATGTTAGGTAATAAATGTGTCATATTTACATTCCATGTTTTATTTCTTTACTGATCACTTTACTATTTGTCTGTTATTTGAACCACACAGACGAATGCACAGCTCTAGTGGTGCATACTGCTTGGAAGTACGTCTTTTTCTTTAAGATGCAAAAGATAATAAAATGCTGATACATCTAGGTTAAGCACAGGACTAATTTTTTATGGTTGGTGAATTATTTAGGGAGAGAATTAACCATTCTAGGTAATGTGTGCTTATAACGATTACTGTGACCCTGTGAAAGCAAATCCCTGCAGTCAGGGATTCTAAAACCTAGTAGAAAACCTTCCCAGAATAAGAAGAACAGTCACAGCAGCAAAAAAGGGCACCAGCTCCATATTATTGCCCAAGGTCTGTCAACTACAACACAAACTGATGTCATGTTCGAGTGTCCACATATTATTGACATGCAAGACACATCCTATAGTCACAAAAATTATTAATTTATCAACCTAGTGAATCATAGTAAGTATGTAGTACAAATAAAAAAACATCAGATATGTGTGGTCAGAATAATTTTAAACAGAACATTTAGACTTGACATCTAGTGTTTTACTTATTCCACCTGTATTCAGGAAAATCCCGCCTCCGCTGCTAACATTGGCTAACGATTCTCAAATATAAAGTCAAATCCAATCACAAGCTTGCGTGAAAGAACAACTAGCCAATCAGAATAAAAGAGGCGGGGTTTACCGAAAACTGGTGGCAAAGGAAATAACGACACAGCTAGCTTTTGGACGTTTTTAAATAAAAATAAAATAAAATCCCACTAAAATTCTGGTTAAAACGAACGTTTACTTCTGCTTTGTGCGTTAGTTTGTTACATTTGTAGAAAATAAAGCCCACTTACCTGTCAGGATCTCTCGGAAACCTGAAGAAAGCCAGATCAGACTGGGTGCTTTTTCTTGTGCAGTTCGGAGCTGCGCAGAAATTTGGCATTGTTTAAAACACTTTTGTTAATGTCCCTTCACAGTTTAAATACATTTATTGATTCGTGTGAATAAAGAAGTACAAATTACAGGTTTTCACTTCATAAAGCGAATCAGCAGTACACTTCTAGCTACCATATTATAATTCACAAAAGAGTCGACTCTTTGGTTCATGTTGGGAACCGATTCTGAGAAAAACGGGACGCTGCAGAGCGTTTCAGGGAACAAAGGTTGTATGAGGACGATAATCGTTTGGCAGTGTTTGGCAGTTGGTTTAATAAAAATGAGCACATTATATTTAGAAATCGTAATAACACTAATGTGAATAAACGTTTTATGAATACCTGTGATCTTTTGTCTATTCTTATGACTGTTTTGGCAATATGTGGTGACTGCAAAGTGAAAGAGACAAAATCACGCTCTACATGAATAAATATATAAATACAAAAGGTCAAACACAAGCCAGTAAGTTTTTTGTTTTTTATAAGATAAAAATGTAACAATAAGCACCAAAGCGTCTAAAAGTCACGTGATCGATGACGTATTTCGCTTTAAACGGCCCGCACACCCACGTGACTGTTTCGGTACTTATTCGTTTGAAGACGCGAATCTTCGAATTGTTTGCTAGATTGCTATTATCAGTGAGTTGCGTTCCTGAGTTGGTTGAATAATATCCACAAAGGAATGTTTTGTTGAGAAATAATTTAACCAAGAACGGTGAAAATTCACCGAACTAGACGAACTGTTTATTTTGATGAAATGATTCGGAGACTACGGGAGCCGGTTCATGATAACGAGCTGAGTCGATTAATACGAGTCCGTGCTAAGCTAAGAGCCGAAGCAGCAATCCGCCGACCCACAATGCATTTCGCAGTATTAACTCTAACTGACTTTTTAAGCTTAAATTTGCTTAAAAATCAAAAGAACAAATACAAGAACATAGGATTGTGCTATTTTTTTTTAATGATAAACATCACCAATATGTACTATGTTAACAACAATCTGATTTCTATGTTGCATGAACGCGCTGCAGATGGTGTGACATGACGGTGATACACTGCAGTTTAACTCGTGTTTCCACAATGAAGAGGAATCAGTCATATCATTAATTTTATATTCGTTTAATATTTACCTCAGTGTTCCGTAGTTGTGTTGTTAACATATAAAATAAGGTCAATAAAATCATTGGGCTCGTCCGGGATTTGAACCCGGGACCTCTCGCACCCGAAGCGAGAATCATACCCCTAGACCAACGAGCCAGGTGTTCAAAAAAAGTCGCTTTTGTTGTCTAAGAACGACACTTGTAACTGATTCTAGTCTATTCTGTATTGTTTTTCTCATTTATGAACGTATAAATGTCATTATTAAATGTATAAATGTCATACAACGTGGCCAGATGCTTGTGGACGCTTAAGACCTGATCAATATTCGATTTGATACTGAATTGCTCATACTACTGCTAGTGAGGTGAAAATACAGCATCAAGAGAACGCAGTGAAACAATGGTTAACAATTCAATCTAAGCAAATACATCGAAAGCGGATATCAAGTACATTCTTTTATAACTAGAGTACTAGACACAAGACACGCCGCGTAATTCGCATCTTACGTCATTCGCATCTTACGTCATTCGCATCTTACGTCATTCATCCACTAAAGCTGATCTCCAGTTTCATCTGTCCAGGCAACAAGACTTGTGAATAGTTGAATGGCCCACATGTTATAATCCATCAGCTGTATCTGTATGGTGATCGATTCAAGACAGAAATCTCATTTAATGGTGGATTAACTACTTTATTTTTGTTGACAACATAGTGTGGTGTCAAAAACTCAACTTGCTACATACTTTAAATAAAGAAATCAAACTAACACCTGAAGTAGTAGAAAGCGTAGAGATTTACTGAGGATCCACAATAAACCTGAACCACTTCTAACTTCTAACCACTATCTCCTCCCATGCCCAGCTGTTCTTACTATACTGTATTTATCCTAACAGTCACATAAGGGTGGCATTTGTTCCTGTAATTGTATCAACATGAGCTATTGGGCCTACTTCTTTGGGGACCTTTTCACATACCAGTATGTTTATGCAGAGACATACAGCCCCGCTATTCTATACAAGCTAATTCCAGATTGTCTCTGGGGCCCCTTCTCCCAGAATCTAGAGTCACCTAACATCTGGTTTCCCACCCCAAGTTGACATACCATGCTCTTCACAAGATAACTTATAGGCCAAGCTGTGAGCACTTTTTTTCTTCTCACGCATATCCCATATATAAAACATACACAAATTATGATCAAAGATAAACGCATCTGACAAACATATTGGTTAATTTACCAGATAGGCTATTATTCCAAAATGATGCACTTATATTGGTTAAATAAACTGAAGTCTCTTCACCGGGCATTCAGTTGAAGTTGTGGTTGGGGACAACTTGGGGTTGAGCAGACCATTTTTGTTTCCTAGTTAAAAAAAAATAACTTGAGGGACATTTTATTATTATTATTTTTTTAATGTTCTATTCAGGAGACAGATATTCAGAGTTCTAATCTTTAGTCAAACACAGCATAGGGGCATCGTGAGCGTCCTCTAGGACCTCAGACAGGGCCTCAGATATTCTAAAAATAATAAAATATATATAATAATAATAATATATATATGTATAATTTATCCACTCATAATTAACTTGACAGTCAACATTTAAGCAAGCACAAATCTAAATAAATTATTCATACCTGCCCATTCAATTTGTGTTGATTGTGAAGGGTCAAATTAAAGAAGCCCATCTTTGCTGTTCAGGAACAGCATTTCTCGATTCAAGTTTGTACTTATAAAAATTGCATTATTTTGCAGAATACTACTGATTTCGTTATACATTCATACGCAAAGTTTGGACACTTTGGATGTCCAAAAAGCTCCTGGTTAGATGTCCACATAGTATTTACATGCACTGGAAGTATACTATACATGTAACAAAAACAAACATGGTTATATACTTAGTTCCCCTCTACTATATAAACAACAAATACAATTATTATAGCTTTTAATTGTTGGATAGAGATGATTAAAAAAAAATCAGACAGCTGAAACACACCAATGCTTGAAATGTTTAGTTTTTAATTTTTTTATTTGGAATGTTCTGAGTTCAGCAAACTGCTGTGTCCGACCCCCTCTCAAATTGTGTCATTTATAAAAACTATTTTTAAAAGCAATTAAACATTTAGATAAACATTTTCTCATCACTAATACTCTTTTCGGGATATGTAAATATATCAAATATGATTCGGTTTAATCCTTCAGCATAATAAACACCACGTTCAGGTAGGATAGCGTCTTGTGAGTTTTGAGAGAACACTAGTGATAGAGAGGTAATAAACAAAGTGTGGGTCTTGGTTGATATCCAATGCAAAGTGTGGGCACAGGCGGTGAACACTTCACAACCTGGTCTACTGTAAAGTCTGGGTGAGACTGCTTACACAACTAATAGCAATTGCTTCTGTGACTTTAAACTGTCTTTAAAAACACTGATCCTCTTAAAAACATGCATGTGCGCAGAGAATTCTAATGTGCCCATGCAGCCTCCAAACCATGTCCTGATTCCTTTTAAACAAGCACATGGGAAACAAGCACCAAACAAAATGATCGACGAAGTGAACTTCTGGTTACTGAAAAGCTAAGTGTAGCTACAGTAGACTGCCAGATTTCAACTGGAGTAGCTACGCTACTTAGAAACATAGAAATTTGCACATTATCCAAAGTAAGTAAATAAAAAATAGGCAGCGTTACCCACCGACTGACTAGGTTCAGTAGAAAACGAATAACTTTTCCTTCTGTTAGCTTTCACAGATCAATAAGCGGCTCTGGATCCTGCAGAGCAGCCGTGTCACTCCCAAAATAAATGTGGACGCATATCCAAATGAAAATGGATTAAATCTGCATTAAGATGTCCCAAGTTTTTGGACAAAATCGATCGTTTAATACAATGCGCTAAAGTGGTGAACTGCTACATTATTGTTCACAGAACTATAAAACACAATTACTTTGGTATATAAAAAAACTAAAAAACGAAACCAAAATGTAAAATTCACAGCATAATTGAAGTGAGAAAGGCAGTCACAAATTTCAGTACATAATATGTATCAGTACTTAATGGTGTAGCGGTAAATTTAAATGGAAACCATCCAATCAAAAGAAAACTATAAATAATACCAAACCAAAAGGGGCGACTTTTCAGAAAGAATAACCAAAAAGAATGATAGGAAGTCACGTTTAAAATACTTGACCCTGTAAATGCGATTCCATGAAGTCCCTCTGTTTAATAAAGGCCTCTTAATAACCTCTAAATTCCTTTTTTTTTACTCTAGCCAGTGTTCCTCTTTACAGTTAGTGAACTAAAAAGAGGAAAGCCAACTTTACTCCAACAGCGATATTAAACTTCTTATTTAAATGTCCATAAATCATAAGGCTGATAAGATTCTTGACTGAAACCCCGATAATTCTGGATCTAACCCCATTCAGTGCATCTTCTCCATAACTGGCATTAACACATAGTGAAAGCACAGACTTATCTGGAGCGCCGCTTCCTCGTGCCCCCTCTAACAGTTACACATTACAGACGACACCAAGTTCACTGCGAGTACTGCTTTCTCAACACGCTACAGCTTTAAAAACACTTTTAGGAGCTTTTACCTAAAGGGTAAATAAACCAACAAGTGTAAAAAATTACGGTTTGAACTGAATGTGTTCTCTGCATTGCTTTACATGAAGATTAGGGCTGTCAAATACCCTTACAAATGAATTCGAATTTTAATTACTCAAAACACACTGGAATTAGTATTAGCCCAATATGATCACTATTGAAGTAGATGCGAATCCTTTACGGCCCATGTTACACTCTGTTTACATTTGTATTATAGACATAGCAAAGTAGACACATCTGTTTACGCTAGTAGCATAATTTAAACATCTGTTGCGCTAACAACATTGTACGCACATCTGTCTACACTAATAAAAATGGAGTACAAATATCTGTCTGGGCTAATAAAGTAGTACAGAAATCAGTTATGCTAGTAGCGTAGTACAGCCATCAGTTTATGCTAGTTGTGTAGTAAGGACTATTTACAGTACTAATATAGTACAGATATCTGTTATGTAGTTACATACTTCAGAAATCTGTTTACATTAGTGTTTAGAGTATGGATATCTGCTTACAGTAGTAACATAGCACAAACATCTGTACATTAGTAACGTTGCATGAACATCTGTAATAGAGGATGGACAACTGTTTATTTTGGTAATATAGTACAGACATCAGTTTATGTTAGTATAATATGGAGAAAAATGGTTTATATCAGTGGTTGCACGTTTATACACAAGCAGCAAACTGGGTTGTACTTGGATCTTATTTCACTGAATGCCCAGTATGTCAAGAACTGGCTCAGACCCGCCACTGAGGCTGGAAAAATGAAGCAGGTGAATGAATGAAACTCTAAATTCAACTACAACAGCAAATGTTATCTGAGGCAAAGAACAGGTTTGCTAAGGTAAACAGTTTGTTGCTTATTATCTATAGCAGCTTAACATTTCTGTGTACATGTACAATGATGAGGGTTAGCTACGCCACTGAGGGTTAGCTATGCCAAGTTACTCACCGCCACTGAAAGATTTGACATGTGACATGTGAGTGTAACATGGCCGCAGTAGAGATTCTGACTGAAGGCCTAGTCTCATCATCATCATCATGCCTTAGCAATATTGCAGAGCTTACCTCCAGCTGACCTGTCTAAACGTGCAGCACTTCATGCTAATACACAGCTGATAAAAATGTCTGAGATTTACGAAGGATCTTCAAAAAGTTTCCACACTTTTATATTTTCATTGGAATCGATGAGGGTGGGAGGAGCAGTAATCTGACTGCGAGACTGAGAGAGACCTTGTAGTCCGGATTTAGCTCTATCTGATTTCCACCTTTTTGGACACTCAAAGAAGCTTTAAGGGGAAGAAGATTTTCATGTGGTGATGATGTGAAAGCAGTGCTGCATCAGTGGCTACTCACTCAACCAAACACATTTTTTGCTGATGGCATTAAACAGTTGGTACAATGTTGGGAAAAATAATTGGAAGTTTTTGAAATTCTTAATAAATAGAGTTAAAAAAAAGTGCGAAAACTTTTTGAAGAACCCTCATAATACAATTATTACCAGACCTGGCTACAAATGATGTAGCGATATGGTTTAGATTAGCTTAATTAAATTAATTAGAAAGTGTAATTGTGTTTTTGTGGACAGGTGATGTTAGGGTACCTATAGGACCGGGTTTTCTCCACTCAGGTCAATCTTGGGAGGTTAAATTGTCTTTATTTGTTAAGTTTGTAAAACTAGAGTAATTCCCAAATCCTAAGTTAGGTATACCAAGATACTAAATCATGGTTAATAACCACAACGGTGTACAATTTTCACCCCATTTTGGCAGGTTCTGGTACGACCGGGCCTTGATACGGTTCCTGGCAAAGATCTTGAAACATTCAGATTAAAATTTTCACATTTGAATGTGCAAATAGTTTTAGAACTGGAAAAAGTGATTTGACAGCCCTAATGTTGAGTTGTGTGGCAGCTTTCGGCTCTGAAACACACGCACACACACACACAAATAGAACAAACAACAGATGAGACATCAGTACCGTGTGCAGTGCATGAACTGACGAATGGCTGGCTCAATTTTTTACGATGGTCATTTTGCAGTGTTACTAATGTGTCTGAACAGAAAAGAATAAAAGGTTTGTAATACACATTTTAAATACTCTTCAGTTGTAGCGTTTCAGTGATATTTCCCCTAAAGAGTGAGCAGCTTTTTTGTTCTCTATGCACCTTTTTTAAAAAATAGGAGAAACAAAAAAAATATCACCTAGAAAAAATATTCATAGTAAGCACACAGAAAACAAACCGCTTTCAGCTTAGTCACGAACCAGTCATGGAGTTCGGCTGAACGCACACTCCACTCAATGGAGACTCTTCCTTATCCATGCCTTGTCTGATTCCCAAATGTCCTGCGTTGGGGGGAACGGGGTATGACGGCTGTCCAGCCATGCCAGTCTCTTGGCGCGGATTAGAAAAGGCCCCCAAGCCCATGCTCAAGCCTGCATTTCGGCTGAAGTCCAGAGCAGCGGCTGGCCCCTGGCGGAACTGGTACGCCTGGTGGCCGTGGTTTCCCGTGGAAGAGGAAGATGTGGAGGAAGAGGAGGCGGAGGAAGACAGCGACGTCATGGACAGGTGGCCGTGCCCGACCTCCATGGAGTCCTGCGTGGAGGCGCTGTTAGTGGGCGAGTGGTAGAGCCGTGAGCGTGGGAATGCTGTGATGATCTGTCCGTGGCGATGGTGGGGATGGTGCTGGTGATGAGGGTGGTGATGAGGGTGTAACGCTTTAGGATGCTGCGGAGGCACGTGAAAGGTCGTCTCCTGCACTGGATGTGTCTCAACAGCGACAGGTTCGGGGCCCATGTTGTCGGTCCATACGACGGGAGGGTGGTAAGGCTGTCTCGTCTGTAGAAGCAGAGACACATGTGAGACCAGTGAGAAACAAGCTACATAATGGCACATAAGGTACCCCACTCTATGACCACTGGCATTAGCATAGAGTTGGTCCTCACTCCTCTCGGAAGGCCTTACAAAACAATCTGGAGTGCGGCAGTGAATTTTAAAGAAGCATTTGTGCGGTCAGACACTAACGTTGGATGTCTGACTTCATGTTCTGATTCATCATCAATGTGTTAACTGAGCTTGAGGCACCAAGGCAGCCAAACTCCTACAGGCAAAGATGATGCTGCCTGTGTGAACACATAAGCAATCATGGATTCGGGCGACAAGCAGCGAATTGCTGCCGGTCTGATCGTGGGATTAAATACAATATGGGCGGTATAAGTTAAGGTGGAATTGGGGCTTTAGTGCGCTCACCTTAGGGCAGAGGTTGTCACGGTCTATGGTTGGCATTGCTGTGCTGAAGTGCCCGCTGCTGTGTCGATGGTGGTGTGTGGGGTCAGACCTCGCTCTTCCACTCGTGCTCGTTCCAGATGATCCTCCTAAGATAACAGGAACAAGAATGTGTTCATTTTTGCTACTT
Organism: Trichomycterus rosablanca; assembly: GCF_030014385.1. Classification (NCBI taxonomy): domain Eukaryota; kingdom Metazoa; phylum Chordata; class Actinopteri; order Siluriformes; family Trichomycteridae; genus Trichomycterus; species Trichomycterus rosablanca. The sequence goes on from NC_086007.1 coordinate 23,765,239, forward strand.
TTCAGCAACTGAAAACTAGAGTTTAGAGTTTTGTTGAGTTAATATTGGAAACGTACAGATAAAGCCATTAAGAATTGTGGACTCGAAGAGTCTGAAAGTGGTGAGGTGGCTTAGTGGTGAGGGTACTGCACTGGTGATCATAAAGTAGCTGCTAAAGACCCACCTCTGCCAACTTGGGCCCCTGAGGCCCCCTCTGGCACAATTGTATGTCGCTTTAAATAAAAGTGTCTGCTAAATGAAATGAAAATTGTCTAATTTAATTGTTTTGTGAAATGGCATGTATAAGCGTGGTGTGCACAAGTTGACACTGAGATGTTTTTAACCATCAACAAAATAGTCCACAAATAATCGCTCAAAGACACCCGAGCACACAAAAACACATACATAAGAAAACGATGAGTATTTGCCGAGTACCTGAGCTTGAGGATGTACTAGACGTGGTCCCTGAGGACTGCGAATGCTCAAGTGCCGGACTCGTAGAGACGCTGCTGCTCGTGTTTGTTCCTTCATCAGCCGTCTTCTTGAAGAAACTGTGCTGAAGCGCGTAGTAGGGCTGGATCCTCGTCTTCGGGTCGTAGTCCAGCATTCTGAGAACAAGGTCCTTAAACTTCAGGTAGTCAGCCACCGCATGGCCGGATTCACCGGTCCTTCGACCGCCAGGTCCACCAGCCTCCACTCCCAGAATGACATGTAGCTTTCGAGACGCCGGGGCCTTATACTGTTTACAGAGAAAAAAACATTTGATTAATTAACTGCCATGTAATGTCACTGGTGCCTATAAATAAGTTATAATACGTTAATTCTAAATACCCTTTTGCCATCTTTGGTCTTCTTTACACTCCATGTCCCATCTGACAACTTCTCGAAAAACTTTCTGGCTTTTGGTGCTAGGTCCATTATGTGGTTAGGTGGGATGCCAAGAACCTCCACAATTTTGTTCATTTGGTCCACCTAGGTAAGAAGAACATAGAGATTTGTTTTAATACTTTTAAATATTCCATCTGGTGTAAAAAAAATAAAATAATAAAAAAGGTATATTAGCTGCCAAATCATACTGGGCAGTCATGTCAGACTTTCAGTACTAATGTTTTACCAGCTCCTCATTATTTCTATTTACATGTTAATTTGATAGTCTGGCGGCATCTACCGGTAAAGCGGTAGAACTGCACCTCTGTCAAATAAACGAGCATGCGCAGACATGATTCCTATTAGCTCAACTGAGAACTGAACAACATTTTGGTCACAGACGGATCAATTTTCTACATTTACCAAAGGCAGAATAAACTGATGGCATTTAGGGCACAACAGGAAATGTGAGTGCTGCACAGCTCCAAGTCTCGGAAACTTGGTTTTTAAACCTCACCTGTCACAGTTTGAAAACTTTAGCATGTGCTCCCTGTGTTCTTCCCGTAGGATGTGAGTGAGTGAATTAATGTGTCTGTTTGGCACAGTCCAGAGTGGATTCATGCTTTGGGTTCAGAAATTCTGGGCATCTAGGGAGTAATTATGGGATGGATGAATGCAGCCAAATACAGGAGCATTCTTCAGGCCCCATTCAGGTGTGCAAAGCTTATAGACACCCCCAAGCAGCCTGAATGCTTTCTGATCGCACACACTGCATGTATGTAAACACAAATAATAAAAAGCACAATTTACAGAAACATTATTAAACCTGTATTTTCTCTAACCTCGTTAGCTCCACTGAACAGAGGCTCTCCTGTATGCATTTCCACCAGGATACACCCCAGCGACCACATGTCTATGGCCAGATCATACGGCATTCCCAACAGCACTTCAGGTGAACGGTAGAAACGACTCTGGATATACTGATAGATCTGAGTACGGATCAGAAAAACATCTTATTAATTCCAACTGAACAACAAGAAATGAAAATTCTTTCATAAAAGATAGAAAAGGTAAGATGATTTAAAATGTACCCTCTGTCCTAGCTGGCAGGAACTCCCAAAGTCCACAATTTTGATGGCGCTTCTCTTGGGATTACACAATAGGATGTTCTCTGGCTTGAGGTCACAGTGGATGATGCTGAGCTCTGGGGTGGCGAGAAACAGCAGCGCTGTGCACAGCTGCTGCGCAAACTTCCGCGTCAAGTTCAAGGAAACTCCTCTGAAGTTTGTGTTTCGTAACAAGTCATACAAGTTGTAGGACAACATTTCAAACACTAAGCAAAGGTGATTCCGGAACATGAACTGTCGCTTCAGATGAACTGAACAGGTAGAAAGAAGAGAGGAGAACAAACACGCTTTAGTAATTACTGGAAAATAAATTTGAACAAGCTTCTTTTTTCTTTCTGCTGCTTCTGTATTTGGGGTCGGCACAGTGTATCTGATCCACATACCAGACTTGCCACTAAAAGTGATTTGAATGATTTGGTAAAAAGAGAGCCCTAAAATAAATCTTTCTAGGTCATAAAGTATCTACATATTTAAATACGTTTTTTAAACATTAAAAATTTCTTTTAAGATCTCTAAATGATTTATCTTGCATTTTTGAAGGACCTATTTTTGGAAAAACCTGCTTCTGCTGTGTATGTCATTTTGCACACGCATCAATAAATGTACAAGGGATTTCAAACTCATACAAGGAGTGTAAAGGTTTTAAGGACATATGATCATCTAAAAGAGCAACGGATGGAATTTTAATTACCTATATAGTATTTCATCTCAGTGTCATGTTTGTTCATGAGCTCCAGAAGCCGAACTTCAATCTGAGCTTGGTTTAAGAAAGCCTTCTTGTTCTTGATGATCTTTATGGCTACCCACTCTTGCTCAGCCCGGTCATAGGCCTTCACAACCTGCAACAAAGCAGTTCAGGAACACATCAGCACATCATCTCGAACACTTAATCCTTAATTTATAAAGTATCGCCTAGTTTTGCAACCAATAAAAAGTCCTAGTTCTGAGTACAATGTAATTTAAGGATTCTAAATGATCAAATATCAACTGTCTGCACATAAATGCATGCATAGTCTGTGTGCAAGTATTAGGTTTAGGTTTTATAAAATATTCCCAGTATAATAATCTTATAAAGGTACTGAAAAACATTTAGTATTGCCTGGTCAAAACCAATGTGAATACAGGATGTGGAAGGGTATAGAAGGTTTAGATACAAAATTGGACATGCTGACTGCTCATAAGATGCAAAGCAAAATACTGAAATACTCCAGCAATGTAACAATAATGATTTGGTTAGTATTGATGGTTAGTATTGATGGTTAGTAATGCTTCTACACACACTCCTGCACATCGGTTAGTAACAGATTAAAATAGATTTATCAGTTATTTGGAAATCCTCTTGGTATGATCTGCTTGTGTCACACACTGAAACAAACCAAATGGAAAGAGTCTTTCAGCAAGATGTGAGTAAGTACTGGGACTTTAGTAGCATTACCTGCCCAAATGACCCTTTTCCAATTAGAGAATCAATTTCATAACGGTCCATCCACTTCTCTCCATTCTTAACGATGTAATCAAAGTTCTCATCATCGAAGCCATCATTGAAGACTTTCTTTTCTTTCTTATGGCTGGTGTCCTCACAATGACCCTGTTGATGCCGGCGTTTCTTTTTTGCATAATACACCTGCACAGGCACAAAAGTAACATGTACAGACCATTTAAGCTCATAAACATACAAACCGCTATGGCACACAGTTTATTTTATTGCTATTTATCATCATGCTGAGTTGTAAAAACTGAATTTGTTGATGACTGCTTGATTCATTGGCTGACACAGAACTGTCCATTATTGGGACAGAAAACAACTTTCAAACTTTTTTCTTCATCTCTCATTCTAGTCAATTCGAATCCTCAAAGTGATCAAGGAGAGCCGGATCACCACACGACCCTCTGGGATGTGTCCAATTGTGGATGCTTCTTATCAGCTAGCAGTGTTGGGCTCCCAGACAGATCATATGCAAACACAATGAAGAATGTATCTTAAGAGGTTTCCTTCCTAAAAGCAGGGGTCCTCAACCAGGGGACCACATGCCAATAGCGGCCTATAACATGCGGAGGTGCACCCTGCCTTTGGTAGCTAATATTTCATTACATCACTGTATGTGAGCAGCCCAAGCAGCCAGCTTTTGACCGGTTAAGAATCAGTGTTGTTGGCAGATCTCACCTCATTAATGTGTTTGTAGGTTTTGATCAGGTCAATGGAGAGCTTTCTCAGAGGAGCTGTAGCTGGGTCACGAAAACACTGGGGCATGTGCCTCTGTATGGAAAAAAGGAAAAAGAAAGTTACGAAGACGCTTTTAATTTGAGAAAGACACAAACCAATACCAAATCAAAATCCCTTAAGGATTTTTTATGTTTTTAAATTTGATGCCTGCTACATACCTAAAAAAGTTGGTATGGAGCAAAATAAGAGCGAAAAGTTTACAGAATGTACAAGTTTCACTATTTTTAAACATTCCACGATTAACAGGTTAGGGAATCATGATTGGGCTTTAAAAGGAAGGTCCACCAAATGCTCAGGCTTTGCAAGCAATGATGGGCTGAACATCATTAGAAAACTGTCAATCAGCTGACAACATTTTCAGTGCATGATTGCAAATAATTTGGGAGTTTCACCATCTAACATACTTAACATTGTGAAAAGATTCAGGGAAAGTAGAGAAATCTCAAAAATGAAATCATAATACTGTGAAAATATAATCAAATGCACCCTGGAGTAGTCTGCAACCCACTTGCAGTGTGAAAGTACAATTTTTTCAGAGCCGTACATTTGTATTTTACAGACATTTGGGGTCATCAAGGCATCATCAAATAAGCTTGTATGCAAACGCCCCCCTGTGGAGGCTTTATGTTACATTTTGTATAGAGAGAGAAAGTATCTTACCCTGCCCTAAACATTGGTAATCTTCTTTAAAACTCCTATTTTGTATATGGGAATTTTAGCAGACATTAGTACCTGGGTGGCAGTATGTGCTTGTGTCTGGTCACTGTGCTGGTGACAGTCACTGTACTGCTGGTGTGAATGAGGCATCAGAGCAGCCATGTGAAGCCCAGCAGCATTGAAAGAATAAGAGCGTGCAAGCCGAACGGACCAGGGTTTGCATGCTGAGCTCTCTCCCCCTGAGGACAAGAACACGTTCAGATATATTAGTGGTTCATCAAAGACTAGTCATAATCAAAACACTTACATAGGATTCTAATATTTGTGTTATTTATCATAGCATAAAAATACTGACTTGAGATGTGAAATCTATAAACTGGTAAAATAAATTAGTTAAGAACTACAAAAAATGAAATGCTTAATATTGGCTCATTGCTATCTGACTAGTGTAGTGTAAAACATCTGGCCAAAAGTGTCTAGACACCCCTGTTAATTATTGAGTTCCGGTGTTTTACACTGCTAAGAAAGGTATAAAATCAATAAAAGAAATTATAGCCTACGCTTTGTGGTGACAAACTGCAGAAGTGCCATTCATATTTTATTATGACTGTGATCCTGTGCAATAACAAAGGTTGTGGTATTGTGATTTTGGTGCAGAGGAACCCAACTGAACATATCTCAAATGAATCGAAATGCTGACTGCAAGACAGGCCTTCTGATACATCCTCACAATTGCTGTAACTAAATGGGTGCAAAGTCCCACAGACACACTTTAAAATATTGCGGAAAAGCCTTCCCAGAGAAGTTTTCCCCACAAATAGGAGGCCAACACTATAGATGGTTTAATGGTTTTAAAATGTGATATCTAACAAGCAAGCACATTGTCAGGCGTCCACACACTTTTGGCCATATATAGAGTATGGCACAGTTTTTGATTCAACCCACTCGTATCCCCTCTTGAAAGAGTAAATGCCTCTGATTATTAGAGAGAACTGGTTTATGAGCATCCCTCAGCAGGCGGCTCAGTGCACCAGTCACACTCAACCACACCACTATTCAGAATCCCAGCAACAGCACCCAATTAGCATAGCCTATCACCACCAAGATACAGTGTGATTTGGCAAGCCCATCAATGTTAAAGCCAATCACAGAGGAGTATGTAAATAGCTTAGTTTTGTTGCCAGGGCAAAGCTGCCAATGAGAAAACAAGAAATAAACAAGAAATTAAATTGAACTTTGGCACACTTGAGGCAGCATCCACACATTGGAGCTGAAAATATAAAGGAGTGAGAAAATGTTTCACTCTGCTAAACTGAGACTTGGCTAAGAATTTACCCAAATCTACAATGGAAGATTTTCTTGTTGTATTAGGCATCCTTAATGCACTGCTTTTCTTAAATACATACAGTACATGGCTAAAGCACCCTCTTAATTATTGAGTTTAAGTGTTTTAGTCAGACTCATTAAAAACAAGTGTAATAAAAATTCATTATATACTTTCTTTGCTGCGTTTTATGAAATACTCTATTCCGTCCCAGTACAATATGACCCTGTGCACAGAGTAAAGTACATAAAAACAGGGTTCGACAAGTTTGGTGTAGAGTTTGGGATGTACTGTGAGCCCGACCCTCCTGGTCAACTTAAATACAAACGCTCTTTTAACTAAATGTACATGACACACTGCAAAATACTAGAAGCTGTTATAGCTGGGGCAGCTTATTATTAATGACCAAGGTTCAGGACAAATGTGTTCAACAAGCTTTTAGTCAGACATCCATAATAACCTACAAATAAATCAACCAAAAAGATCATTTCAATTAGTTTCCAACAGCTGATGGCTGCTTTAAATTAAGAACAGACATGCCACAATAACTCATACACCAACTAGAGTAAAAGTGCAGCGATCATGCTAAAATTAATCAAATATTCAACACCCTCTGTTCACATGCAGCAGTTCAATACACCTGTCAGAATCACATAAATCCCTAAAAACATATTTTATATAGCCTTAGGAATAATTCATGTTCAAGTGGTTTCAGCAAAAGGCTAAAAATCCCTTGTGTTTATGAATTTTTAGATTGCTGGGAATGCTTACAGAGCTGAGCAAGTCAGTCAATAGACATTGGATTAAGATCCGGTGACTAGGAAGGTCATTGAAGTACAATAAACCTATTGTTTAAAATGACAATCTGATGTACCGGCTTCTGTCAGCTTGATGATCCTAGTGGACCAGTGATTTCTGACAAACTTAAACCAGTCTGTCTGGCACCAACAAGCATGCCATGGTCATCAAGTCACTCTTGACACAACTGTATGATGCACTGTGTGGCTGCCACATAACTGGCTGATTGGATAACTACACACAGGTGGGACTAATAAAGTGCTTTCTGAGTGTGTGTGTGTGTATACATACATGTTTTCTAAAATAATTTTAGGGTTATTTGAGAAAAATATGAGAAAGGTATTAAAAACAAGATTGTTGTTGGTAAATAGTATCTTTCCTTAGGGTTGCTCTTTTCTTGTAAAGCACTGCTCAGGAATTACATGTACACAACTTGCATAGCTTAACATGTAAATATTGCAGCTCCTGAATAAAACTGTCCTAAAAATATAGCAGGGATGAGTTACATTTCCACCACTAAGAACATTTCTTCCAAAAGATTCTGTTAAAATATCTGTAAAGTCTAACATGAACAAAACACTAAACTAAATTATGGGTCAGATACAAACTGAAAGCAAATTTCAATTGGCCAGCCACTCACCTCAGACATACCCAATCATGTCTGTATGTAGATGCTAAATCGGCATCGATGGGTATTCGAACCCTGCATTCCAAAAGTAGTGGGCTAACGTAATTTACTACTGCGCCATCTCAGTGCCCTAAAAGTAAAATGTTGAAGCCAGTTGCTTAATTCTCTACGGCAAAACTGAGGTGTAGCATTTTCTTACACATTCACTGCATAATATAATAAATATTTATTGCCTGAATTTAACATATGAATAAAAGAAATCACAATAAACTCCTAGTTGTTGTACAAAACTTGGCATCTTTTCTTGGTTTCATTTTTTAAGGTAAACATCTTTTCTCTGCATTTTTGATGGCAATGATGGTGGCAGTGGTAGGTTAGCTGTTAAAATACTGACCAATCATTGCCAAGTTGACACCGTTGGGCCCCTGAGCAAGGCCCTTGATTCTCAACTGCTTGCAATTTGTTTGGTCAAAATTCTAAGTCACAAATCTGCAACATTGTGTTAATTGTAGAGAACCAACAAGGGTGTAGGGTGGACCAGGGATGTTCAGACCTTTGCATCCAGGTGCTGGTTAGCTAAAGCAGTTCAATCTGGACGGTGTATCAGTGGACACTAAATCCTGCTGATTTAGAAGCACTCCATACTGCTCACAGAGCCACTGTGACTTGGCTGAACTTGTTTTTTTTTTTTTTTTTACTTTATTGAACAACACATATATTACATACGATTACATCAAATCACAGCCGAAATATGAAATTTGAAGTATGAAGTACACAATGAAAACTATGTAAAAGATTAAGTAAATTGCTCAAGGTATTAAAAGTAATAGAAATGAAATATAACTACGAAAGTAAACATAGCAGGAATTTATAAATAATACAATGTAATGACTTTTATAAACATTATGGGAGAGAGACGTTTTTAAGCAGTGTTAAGGTACTTTTTGCCTTCACATTTTCACAGAGTTTTAATGTATTAATGTAAGATATAAAGGATGACTTAAGTGTTAAAATGTGGTCTTTTATTCATATGTGATATTTGTATAATATTAAGAGAAGGTTGACAACATAAATCCTGTCTGAATTCAATATATCACTTTTAATTATCCCAAATAGAATAAATTCAATTTTTAATTTAAAATTATGGTTAATTTTCCTATTAATAAAATTATTTAAGTCAATCCAAAAAAACTGAACAAAATGTGCTGTCCCAAAATAAGTGAATTTAAGGAAAAATCTTCATATTTGTGACAAAATGAACGTACAGTATAGGGCTAGGCGATATGACGGTACATTCGGTATACCGTCTTTGATTCTTCATACGGTATGGCTTTTTCATATAACGTCATACCGTAGCATAGTAAATTTTAACAGCTGTAGGCTTGATCAGATCATGTAATATTGTTCGCCGCTAAAAGCGCTGTGAAGGGCCGTGCAGATTAAGAATGACAGTGTTAACGGATGAGAGAGGTTTCCTCAATATGGTGAAAAAAAGAAACAAAACAGATGGAGGATGAAGAGAGGAAGACTGAGACCGTGTCGGCAGTTTAGAACAGACTAAAACACTAAATTCTGCACGGTTTGTTGAGCCACGGCTGTTGCAAACAATGATGTTACGAACGCAGTAACAATCCACAGATGCAAGGACACGATTCCAGGATTAAAACAGTGGATTCCAGGTCTGTCTTACAGGGCGAAAATACTTCAGGTCAGTTAAAGTCCTGTGGTCCAGTTGTACAGTGGAGTTTGCAAACGTGGTTTTATTTGTTAAGGGAGTTAAGGGTAATTGTATAATACTTAAATATTAAATAAACAATAAAAATCACATTTATCACAACTGTTTCATGCGTACTGGTTCCATCATATATTGTGTCATTTTGTGGGGCCAAGCAAAGCTTATAGTCCTCAAAACCTTCATTATATACATGGTGAAATTAAAACTGTTTATATTCTATGTGCTTATGACAGTAGAATCAGCAACAGACGTATAAAAAGTCCCGGTCACACACACACACACACACAAATACCGTGATATACCGTGAAACCGTCAGAATATTAGAAAATACCGTGATACTAATTTTTGATCATACCGCCCAGCCCTAATTCAGTATTTATTTCTATTTTAAATTTAGCAGCAGATTAATTAAGTGGGCAACATCTATGCAGAATGTTTAGAGTTACTTCCCTCATCTTATCTGTGATAATAATAATAATAATAATAAATGTCTTTGGCTAAACTTGGTACAAAGTGAAGCGATGACAGAAGAATCGTAGTTTCTATAGAAACTATTCAAGCTAGACAGCAGAGCAGGAAGTGCTAGCATGTAGGCCGAATTAGCAAAATGCTAACGAAACGAACCGGGAATCAGACAAAAACACACGTCCTGTGAGACAGATCACTGGATTTAAAAACAGATTACTAACCTTTGATGATGTGATCTTCATTTAAACGAGCAGATCCGGTAAAGTAGATCCAGTAATCCAGCGTCCGAAACCGAAACCGTTAGCTCCTGTGCTTCCGACACATATCCAGCTAACGGCTAACAGCTAAACCTTTGACATCTAACAGCCCCGATTACTGCAATCCGGTCGGATCTTCCGAATGTCAACCATAGCCTGTGACAGATCCATATCCAGTCCTTATCATGAGCAGATCTGCTTACTAGTGTTCCGACGATCCGCTGATAAATGACTTGCAGATGTAGCTAACAGGCTAACAGCTGCTTTACTGTCACTGATGTAAAGCACAGACCGCTAGTGCAGCTCACATTTCACCCAGCGCAACACGAACAGCCCGAAAATCTTCATCCGCGTCTAAAAAATCTGCGCTAAACTCAGATTCTGATTCTAAAATGGGTGTAAAAATGGCGCTGATGTGGAGCTGCGGCGGCCCGGTGATCGGATCCGATCAGAGCGGCTCACACACACAGTGAGCAACACTGAGGCGCTAGCGGTGCTGGGTCGGTCCACACTAACGCGATCATCCGCTCGGTGCAGGAACGCTGACGGCGGTAGGGACGCGATATTCTTCTGTATCCGTGCGGCTCGGTCACTGCGCATTTACACCCGGAGCCCCGATCATCCGGCGGGAACCAGAAACATTTGAAAAGCTTGAAAAAATGCTCCCGACAAAATGGCGACTGCCTGGACTGTTACTATGGCAACTGTCAATCAAACCCCCCCCCCCCCCCCCCCGAAGCACCCGGATGCAGCGATGACCAGAGCGTCAGTCAAACTGCGCGCGCACACACTGTATGACTAAAACTGATTTTAGGGCTGGGCGGTATGACCACAAATCTGTATCACGGTATTTCTTTAAGATTCTGACGGTTTCAAGATATATCACGGTATATCTGATATGTCTGTTTCTTATGCTACTGTCATAAGTACCTAAAATATATAGGGTTGGTTTCACAGACAGGGATTAAGCCTAGTCCTAGACTACACAGCATTTCGAATGGAGATTCTCCATTTAAAGCAAAATGTAGTCCTGAACTAGCCTTAATCCCTGTCTGGGAAACCAACCCAAAAAGTTTTAATTTTTATCATGTATATAGTGAAGGTTTTGAGTACTATAAGTTCATATACCGCCTTACTATAAGCAATACTTACCATAAGAGGAATCAAAGATGGTATACAGAATGAAGGGGGGGGGGGGGGGGGGGCTTTTCAATGGGCGCAAGGCACACAGTAACACACCCTGGATTGGACGCCAGTCCATCGCAGGGCAGACACACACACACACTGTATGACAAACTGATTTTAGGGCTGGGCGGTATGACCACAAATCTGTATCACGGTATTTTTTTAAGTTTCTGACGGTTTCAAGACATATCATGGTATATTTTATATGTCTGTGGCTTATTCTACTGTCATAAGTACCTAGACAAAATTGCCCTATGTATGAGTGTGTGTGTGTGTGAGAATGTGTGTGTGAGTATGGTTACCCTGTGATGGACTGGTGACCTACCAGTAAAAGTTTCCTACATTTCACCCAGTGAATTGGACCCACTGAGATCCTGAATAGGGTAAAGTCGGTGGTAAAACAGACAATGAAAGAATGAATTGACAATAAAAGAGGAAGAGGATGGCCAGCAACAAGATGGATGGATACACATAGAGGAACAATGATAAACAATCAGCCATTGAGAAGCCTATTGAGACCCAAATAGAAGACAGGATGTTCTGCAGATACACTAGCCATATGGTGGGCAGGAAATCAACTAGACAAAACTACTACTACTACTACTACTACTACTACTACTACTACTACTACTACTACTACTACTACTACTACTACTACTAATAATAATAATAATAATAATAGTAATATTAATGAAAAAAATATGTGGAAAGGCTTTTAATAAGACTTTGGAGTTTAAACTGTGTGAACATTTGGCAATTTAGTAAAAATAGCATTTGTTAGGTCAGGCAATTAGATTTTCATTAGATTACATGATTAAGGTCAAAATTAAGTATTCCAGTGGTGTTCAGTGAGGTCGAAGTCAGAGCTTTGTGAAGGCCACCAAACTCATCAGACCATTTATCAACTTAATTATTATTATTAATTTTAATATTAATTTAATTGATTTTGTAAACTTGTAAGCATTTGGTGTTGCTCATAAAACTGAACTTAATCATTAGGATGATTGTCCACTGTATGTTACTTGTTAAAATGCGTAAATAACAATGATCGTTTCTCTCTTGCAGGTGAGAGATTCGCCCCTAGGGAGAGCTGTTGGTATACATTTCATTCTTCATTGTCTGTTTTATCACTGCTTTATCCTGGTCAGGACAAAAGGCAGGGAACACCCTGGACAGGTCACCAGTCCATCACAGAGCACACACACACACACACACTTAGGGCAATTTCGAGTAGCTCCAGTTGGCCTGAGTGCAATTTTTCGGACTTTATTGTGAGTATAATTTTTTTTAGGTTTTTCACACAACCCTTCATTTTTAAACATGGTTGAATTATTGCTATTGTTTTTTTTTGCTCTACGTTTGTTTTGTCTGACGAGAGTACAATGTTGAGCCATAATGCTTGTCTGTGAAATTTAGATGCTTATCTCTTGGTGTAAGAACATGTAGGACACATGGGGTGTAAGAACAAAGATGATTGCTGTGTTGTTAATGGTTTATTGTATTCTGTGTGAATGCTGTCCATGCAAACAACTAAAATAAATAATTGCTGGCTTCTGGAGTCCCGATGATTAATATATGATTGATGATTAATTGTTCTAGACAAACTTCTGAGTAGCTTGAATATAGACTAAGCTGTATCTGGATAAGAACAGTTAGCTCCTCTGTGCACATGCATTCACTGACATGCATGAATCCGCCAACCACTTCTTTTCACCAGACAGCAGCAGATTCTTACAGGACCACATGTTGTGCTCTCTGTATTATACAGCTGATTGAAGCAGTGCCTCGACGAATCAGTAGGCAACGCTGTGACAGCAGCAGAAGGAGACTTTCTATCTGGCCCAATTGCCTTTCCTCCCTCAGAAGCAGGGCTTGACTAGACTGGTGGCCCCACTATATTTTAATTTAGATTTTAATGAATAATTAACAAATCTAATTTATCAAAGATATAAAACAAATTAAGAACAATGTTCTTTTTCTACAATGTAAATTTATTTATTTAAAACAAAGGTACAAAAACAGTATTTACAAAATGTGAACAGCTAACCTCTTTGGTCTTACTGGTGGCTTGAACAAAATGAAAAAGACTCCAGACTCCGACATAAAAATCATTGTTTTATATGGCAGAGAAACAAATATTCTGTTTTTTAGAGAGCTATGAAAGATATTTCAGCAAGAAAGAGTCATTAAAGAAGGTAACGGGAAACAATGTAAGACATGGCAAAACTTTAACAATATTATTAAAACACAAAATAACAAAAGCACTTCCAATATTTACAGCTCAAATGCATTCACCACATCAGGTCCAGTGCACTGAACACACAAGTTTAGGTGATATTTTGTAACAATACCAAGGTTTTTTAAAACCCAAAGTATTTACATTAAATTAAATTGTTTACACATCAAACTAAAAATTACTTATTTATGACTTAGAATTTGCATAATCTACCAAAGACTACTAGTAAATGACTGCAAATAAGCTACATGTATTCTGATACTAGTAAAATGTTATATCAGCATATAATCCCACTGCTGCTTGTATATATATATATATATATATATATATATATATATATATATATATATACAGTGTATCACAAAAATGAGTACACCCCTCACATTTCTGCAGATATTTAAGTATATCTTTTCATGGGACAACACTGACAAAATGACACTTTGACACAATGAAAAGTAGTCTGTGTGCAGCTTATATAACAGTGTAAATTTATTCTTCCCTCAAAATAACTCAATATACAGCCATTAATGTCTAAACCACCAGCAACAAAAGTGAGTACACCCCTAAGAGACTGCACCCCTAAATGTCCAAATTGAGCACTGCTTGTCATTTTCCCTCCAAAATGTCATGTGATTTGTTAGTGTTACTAGGTCTCAGGTGTGCATAGGGAGCAGTTGTGTTCAATTTAGTAGTACAGCTCTCACACTCTCTCATACTGGTCACTGAAAGTTCCAACATGGCACCTCATGGCAAAGAACTCTCTGAGGATCTTAAAAGACGAATTGTTGCGCTACATGAAGATGGCCAAGGCTACAAGAAGATTGCCAACACCCTGAAACTGAGCTGCAGCACAGTGGCCAAGATCATCCAGCGTTTTAAAAGAGCAGGTTCCACTCAGAACAGACCTTGCGTTGGTCGTCCAAAGAAGCTGAGTGCACGTGCTCAGCGTCACATCCAACTGCTGTCTTTGAAAGCTAGGCGCAGGAGTGCTGTCAGCATTGCTGCAGAGATTGAAAAGGTGGGTGGTCAGCCTGTCAGTGCTCAGACCATACGCCGCACACTACATCAAATCGGTCTGCATGGCTGTCACCCCAGAAGGAAGCCTCTTCTGAAGTCTCTACACAAGAAAGCCCACAAACAGTTTGCTGAAGACATGTCAACAAAGGACATGGATTACTGGAACCATGTCCTATGGTCTGATGAGACCAAGATTAATTTGTTTGGTTCAGATGGTCTCAAGCATGTGTGGCGGCAATCAGGTGAGGAGTACAAAGATAAGTGTGTCATGCCTACAGTCAAGCATGGTGGTGGGAATGCCATGGTCTGGGGCTGCATGAGTGCAGCAGGTGTTGGGGAGTTACATTTCATTGAGGGACACCAACTCCAATATGTACTGTGAAATACTGAAGCAGAGCATGATCCCCTCCCTCCGGAAACTGGGTCGCAGGGCAGTGTTCCAGCATGATAATGACCCCAAACACACCTCTAAGACGACCACTGCTTTATTGAAGAGGCTGAGGGTAAAGGTGATGGACTGGCCAAGCATGTCTCCAGACCTAAACCCAATAGAACATCTTTGGGGCATCCTCAAGCGGAAGGTGGAGGAGCGCAAAGTCTCGAATATCCGCCAGCTCCGTGATGTCGTCATGGAGGAGTGAAAAAGCATTCCAGTGGCAACCTGTGAAGCTCTGGTAAACTCCATGCCCAGGAGAGTTAAGGCAGTTCTGGGAAATAATGGTAGCCACACAAAATATTGACACTTCAGGAACTTTCACTAAGGGGTGTACTCACTTTTGTTGCCAGTGGTTTAGACATTAATGGCTGTATATTGAGTTATTTTGAGGGAAGAATAAATTTACACTGTTATATAAGCTGCACAAAGACTACTTTTCATTGTGTCAAAGTGTCATTTTGTCAGTGTTGTCCCATGAAAAGATATACTTAAATATCTGCAGAAATGTGAGGGGTGTACTCACTTTTGTGATACACTGTATATATATATATAACAGTAGGATAATATGCAAGTAAAAACGTCTGTACACTGTTTATTGCAAGTCTAAAGCAATTAAAGCGAAGATTGAGTCCTGATTTTTACACGACATCACTACCTGAAATATGTTCTTGCAATCCAAATTCAAAATGTTTTACTTTAACTAAACATTAAGTATTTTTATTTACACATTTTATTATCATCATTGTGACATTCAGTAACATTTCCCCAAAACCCCAGAGATCAATTTCACATTTCAGCCTATAATTTAACCTTTATCGAAGCTCTTGGTAAGTCCAGTACCGAGTAAATGCAGATATTTCAGATGCACATGCAGATATATTTTATCTTCCAAACTCATTAACATTAATCTTTAGCAAATCATAACCGTAACGACTCAAGTGCTCAATGAACAGCCAAACAGAACCAGTGTTGGTAACAGTAATCACAGATCAGATTATTTCAAAGAAACAAAACGGTGAAAACCAGAACCCAGAACAAACAGCACTTCAAATCTCTTATTCCAAAAGACATGTCACAGTTTAAAGGCTAGGTTTTTTTTAACAAATGAGGTAAAAATTTCCTTAGATAATAAATCTGAATTTAATAAACAATAAAAATGCAAAAGTAAAAAAAAAAAAAAAAAAAAAACCCAGAAATATCAATGCAAACATAATTATTATTTAACCGACACGTGTTCATTATACAATTAATCCTCTGTCCAGGAGATTGTTAATTACACAACACACAGCATTTATCTCCCATGTGCCAGGAGGATGGTAACATACATCATACAGACCGGATCGATTCCTAAACCAAACATGTTGCTTTTCTATCAGATTTCATCCATTTGAAATACAGTTTGCTTTAATACTGCCTCCTCTCCTGAAAAAGAAAAATGTAATTTTTAATAAAGAGGTTACAGGAGCAATCAGTGTCTTTTAATGAAAATAAAATTTTATGTGTAAATATACATATAAATATGAAAAATTACAGCCCTCTTCCAATAATATGGTATGTTTTTAGATCTGTGATCCCACATTTAGTGCAAAGTCAAATTGCTTCAAATCCCACAGTAACAGTTGATTATATAATACAAATTATATAATACATAAAAAAATCCTCAGAGATACACATACCTTCGTATCCTGTGAGAATCCTTTGGCTTTACACGTCAGCTTTCTGACTCTGAGTTTCCTCCAGTTTTTTGCTTTCTTCCAGAGTTCCGTTCTCTTTCTCTTCTGTCCTCCAGCTGCCTTCCCTACATTGTGGACACACTTGTGATTATCTTGTACACAAGGTTTGACTCATGGTCAGGTGTGTACATACTGTCAAACATGTATGGTGTAGTTTAGGATCCTGCATGTATTGCTTATGTCGTTTAAAGTAATATTTTATATATATTTTTCATTTTTAACATTGATTTTATCTAACCATAATCACAAAAACATTATTAATATGATTTCATCACTACAGAAATGCACTCTCCTGGCTAAGTTGTAACTATTCAATCAGCTAATTATCTTGTGGCAAAGCAATGCATAAAATCTTACAGACATGGGTCAAGAGCTTTAACTGATGTTCACATCAAACATCAAATTAAAATTTTTTTAATTTCTTGGCTTAGTAAGATTTACAGAGCATTAAAATTCCTTTTTAGTTAATATTAGTTGGTATTAAATACATTACCTGGTTCTTTTCATGTAGATCCAGTAGGCCAGACCGACAAGCAGAGCAGCTAACAGAAGACCTAAGACGACCCCCACTGCCACTTGCGTCGAATTACCAGACTCCTCTGCCTGCTCTGTTTAATAGAATGTATAGAACGGTACAATCAGTAAAAAACTGAACCACTGTGGGATGACAGCGACTGTAATACAAAAGCTAAAACAAATAATCCTTCATCGAGCACTTTATTAGGTACACCTATGATGTTAGTACATTCATTGATTATTTTTATTTTATAAGCTACACCTATCATTTAGATACACGCTGTGGGTATACAATTACTGACTGTAACAACACTGCACAACACACACTACATTGTTATAAACAGGCTTGTGTCACTGACATGCTGCGAATTGTTCACCACCCGAATTACATCTGCTTAGTGGAGGTGTAGTAGGGGTCCTTTAAAATTCATAAATAGAGACAAGCGAGTTGCCAGTGTTCAGAGCAACAGATGAGCTACAGACAGTAATTGTATAGTAATTTTATATATTGTATTGTACAGTAATCCACAAAAAATATCCAATTGATCTATATGGTAGATGTAGCTCATGAAATATCAAAAGAATGTACATACCTGTTATGTGTACCTTATAGAGTGTATATAAATACAATATTAACAAAGTAAACATGTTATGCACAAAGCAGTCCAACTCGTGGTTAATCAAGCAATAAATAATAGAAATGAATGTTAGAAACTGGTTGTGTCAGGATGCTGGAAAGATTGGTGTCCTCTCTTAAAGGTCTTTACATTCCAAATGAGACCCAACGTATGACTGGTTTTAAATTTGGGTGGATAATGGAAAGAAATAAACTGTAAGTGGGACACTTTTTTGAAATCTACACAAATTGTACTCTTTTTACACAACGTCAATCAATATCAAAAATACAGGACTCACATATTTAGGTTCTACGAAAGTTTATGAAACTTGGTTATTAGTCTAGAAAAAGTTTTTTTGTTGTCAGCTGGACCTTTTTACCCTTAATGATCTGTGTCAAGAACACTGAGATGATTAGAAGACTACACACTGATAATGAATTTCTTTAAGCATGTTTCTTTTAACAGTTTACAAATATAATGACATGAAATTGATTTGATTGACTGATTGATTACTTTATTGATCCCCGAAGGGACATTGCGGAAAATTATTCTTTTCCATGTGTATTATATGTATATTAATAAATGTATTATCTTCCATGTTTTTTAATGATTTCCAAGCTATTAAGCAACTAAACTTTAAGCCATCTAAAAGAAACTTCTTGCTGCATTTACAGAGCACGTTCAGCTTTGGAGCTTTTTTGCTCATGGCTGTTTTCTTTGTACAATGCAGAGTCTACAAAGACATGGTTTGATGTGTTTGGTGTGTGGACACTCCAGTGGCCTGCAGAAAGCCCTGACCTTAAGCCAACTAAACAATTTTTGGATGAATTGCAACATCAGTTGATTGTCAGGCCCTCTGATCCAACAGCAGTGTGTTCACTTATAAACGCCTCTTTAACTGAAAGGGCACAAGATTATTTTCTCATCTGATTAATCTCCCACATGATTCTTCTCCCATCTGAAAGCCTTTCCAGAGGAGTGGAGGCTGATGTAGCCACAAATGGTGTTGGCAACTCTATACTAATGCCTGTGGTTTTGGTATTTGAAATCCAACAAATACACTTAAACACTTAAACTACCATATAGATTTAACAAAGACTGCATGAAATTTTACCTACAAGGTCACAATAAATGGTTAAATTTGTATGTTTAGTTTTTATGTTGTTAGACCGACATGTTCAGTCTTTTATTAACCCCTGAACTGCCAACACAAACCTCTAATGATTCACAAATTCAGGTTTTAGTCTAGCATAATATATTTTACATTCATATGTTTAAAGTTATATGCAACAAAAACATGATTTTTTTTAATGTTGTTGTGTTCAATAGTCTATTTTAATTTAAAATAACTTATTAGAGGTCAATTCAAACAGTAGTTTAGTTATTATAAAATGTCTTCATTCACTCACCCCTCTTGTCCATTGTCACATCGTCAGATACTGAAATCAGACACGAGATCAAACCATTTGAGTGTATTTTTTAGTTTAAAAGGCTTTTGCTCATATCTAACCCACTAGAAATCACCAAAATCAGTACAAAGTAAATGCAAAAGTTTCTACGCCCCTGATTAAAATGTACTTTTACTTTTTGTTTGGTTCATTTTCCGAGTAAAAATAATTTAACACAGTCTTCCAACATAAAACTGTACAATTTATATTTGTTTAATTTAATATTATAAAATAAAACACAAAATTGTGGTGTTTAAACAGTTATATATGCCACATTTTAAGCCTTTTCGCCTTCAATGTGTTAAATTCAGCAAGTTAAAATCACAAATTTTCACTCAATGTTAACATTTTTTTTAAGACCAAGGGTGCGTAAACTTTTGCATGAGTGTCTAAATGCTAAATGCTATTTCCCCTGTCAGGAATTTTTGAACCAGTGCCACGATCATTCAGGGCAGCTTGATCACTACATTTTACTAACTGCAGGCTTGTAGCTTTGCAGTTTGTAATTTTTTCCTGGCAGAGGGAGCTACTGCTAAAAAATTGGATTTTTTTAGGGGACAGCATGTGATTAAAGACAGAGGGCAGAAAAGACTCCAGCGTCCCGAACAAACCATGAAATGAAAAGAAATGGGAAGAATAAAGGAAGCTCAAATTGTCCTGGTTGAATTATTAAAGATACGTGCTACTGTAAAGAACAGTGTTTACTAAACGTTCTGTTTTTGGCTTATTGTAAGAATCTCCTCATTTACTGTGTGCTGGTTCTGTTTTTTCAACCCAGGACAATTACAGAGCTGCTTTAGAAACAAACCCAGTGAGAGAATGCAGAGGATTTGAAGGATGCGGAAGCTATGAAGATGGAGGACTGTACTTACTGGTCGACACATCAATGCTCATTACGTCCTGGCCCAGATCATTGAAAACTGTGCAGTCGACTGTGAGATTGACAGTTGGAATGATGTTAAGTTTGTATATGATCTTTCCTTCGGTGAACTCAATCTCAGAAGCCTGTAATTATAAAGAATTGTGTATTAAATCAGAATGCAGGATAGTCAGAATCATGTCTGTATCGGTAGATCTTGCTATTGAAAAATATAATCTGCACCGGAATGATGTATAGATTTAATATTTAGCCGATAATTCAAACCAATATGTGACGACTGTCTTATATTACTGTGTTCCGGTGCTGTTACTATAGTGTAAAGGAGCTAAACACTATTATTGTGCTGAAATGTGGTATGAGAAACTTTGAGGGTGTGTAAGACTGACATAAAATGCATCCGAACCACCTATTTAACAACAGTGAGGCATTAAAAACAGAAAGGAATTTTAAAGACATGCTATGTGTATGTGTATAGTAACATGCATAAGCAACAGGTGTACAAGCATTTCTATTAAAGTGGACAATGAGTGCATAATTAAAATGTATGTTTGTGTACTGTTTTTGGGCCCTGGTACAGAGGTTTAGTGTGGCAGCAGATGGCAGAGTGTTTGCATAGCAGTATTAGCGCGTTCATGCTTACATTAGTGCCGTTGATGCTCCATTGCACAGCAGGTTTGGGTAAACCTTCAGCCTCACAGATCAGGACTTTTCCATTATCACTACGTTGCTTGGTCAGCTTAGTGATCACGGGGGCACCTGAAAGTACAGCAAACATGGTCAGTTGCACAAGTCTACAAATTAATGAAAGGGTAATACAACAACTAAGCCTTTACGAGATGAGCCCAGACAATAAAAAGTGTAAATAAAAAGTCATGTGACATGAGTTGAATGCAGCAGATATGAGCAGCATAAATACCTGAGTGACTTTAATAAAGGCCAAATCATTACAGCTAAACAACTGGTTTAAGTGCACTAGAAGGGCAAAAAATATACAGACAACCTATAAAGAGCTTTTTGGAGATTCCAAAACTGAGGACAGAGGTCCAAGGAGGGACAAGCCAACAGGCTGTTGTGTAGCCAAGGCTCGTTGATGCCAGAAAACATAAAGGTTATGGATTCTGGTACGGACCAACTGAAGAGCCATTGTGATGAGGTTAAAGTGTGGTGAACAGCTGGTAATGTCCTGGTACTAGATATAATGTCTTGTGGAGTTCATGTCTCAGGTCAGAGCTGTTTTGGTCCTAATGAGTTTGCTCATCAGTGTGTTGAAATATACTGATTGAATTAATCTTTAAAAAAACTTGGACGTTTACTACGGGTGAAGACGTGTGTTTTGCGGGACATGGATGATCAACATGGTGGGGACAGAGGAAACACCTTTAAAGCTGTTTGTGTTTCTCTCAAAGTAATCTTGTGTCTTTGGTAAAATTGCCAATAATTAGAGAGTAAAAGACCTGAAGGACTAACTTAAAGAGAAAAAGCATGAAGCTTGTAAAGCAGGTTTCAGTCCGTCAAAGAAAGGCTGTTTTGCAACAACATAGAGGCTGATGTCCCTTACCTTGGACGGCCAGTTCAAATGAAGCACTTTTCACCAGTCCATCCATGGTAGCCTCATATTTGTACACTCCAGAGTCAGAGTATTTTAGCTTGTCAAACTTGGGCTGGCTGGTCAGTTTGGTCTTGTTCTAAGACAAAATGTTGGTTATTAGTCATTTCAAAATAACCCCTTCAAAACCATGAACAATACTAAAAAAAGATGTATATAATATATTATGTTCTTTATATTACCTTTGACCAGGAGACTTGGACCTTTCCGGATGCACTGAGCTCTAGTGTTGGCTCAAAGCTCTCAGATAAACGTTTAACAACTTTTCCTGTTGTGACGTTGGCGAAATCCAGATCTACAGTAAAACAAAGAACAAATATTTCTGTAACTATGAGAAAATAAACAATTACTAAGTACTATTAAGTAACATTCAGACAAAAACATCATTATTTAATTTTCTCATGTGAACAGACAGCAAAGGACTTACACATAACAGTGATATCGACAGAAGCTGCCATTGCATCGTTGTCCACCAGAGAGCACTTATACTCTCCACTGTTGCTCCGGGTGACTTTGGGAAGTGTGTAAGTGTCCGACTCCACCTTCTCTTTTTTCCCCTACACATTTGGGAACAAATAGAGGCTTTATTTAAGCATATTAAAATGACATTTACTCTGATCTATACAAATTATAACCAAAATAAAATGTTTGTGGCAACAAATTGTATGCAGATATTATCTAAGCTTGTAGAGGATTAGATTTCCAGTGGCTGCAGATGCCTGAAAATGGCCATCAATGGTTATTAACAGGAAACCTTTAAATCTAGACTTAGAATTAGTTGTCACATCTTTTTATCATGTTAATGTCAAATATCAACATGATTAAATGCATAATAAATAAATTAAAGACTAAACACGTAAAAAAAAAAATAACTCCGACGTTACTGCAAGCACATGATGTGAACGGTATATCAAGCTAAAATGATTCAACACTGGTTTGTTTGAGGAGTCTGGTAACACCATTATTACTACTACAGGTTATCCTGTGTGGGTTAAAAATCTTGTGTAGCCATGTCTGATACAACTCTTTAACAAATGATGCACCAGAGAAAATTTGGTTCTATTTCATAGGAGTGGGTGGCAACCATTTATCTGTTAACAATCCTTACTGGACACTGAAAACTACTGCATGGCTCTGAGTCCATCTCCAAAGAAACTCAATATGTATTTTTCACATCTGTAGAAGAGGCGGAAAATGAAGATATTCTTTGTTGAAAAAATGCTTTTTACTAAAGCTCATCTACATTGATTACTGATTGTGTAATTACTTGGGGGTTCTTTTGGTTTTTAACATCCAACACTCCAGTGTGTATGTGGATGCTTGGATGGCACAAAGTACGCTGACCAACTACAGCTGATATTTGGGGTTCGAACCTCAGCAATGCTAACGGCCAGACTGGCGTCTGCACAGACATAATTGGCTACAGTCTGAGGTTGGATGGCCGAAACAGCCTCGTCACTGGGCGGTGCACTTGTCGGTCCACTCTCAGTGCTGTTTCCATGCCTAAATAAAACTAGGATGGTTGCCCTAAAATACATGCTTATGTTGCTTATGTCACACTAGACATGAAGTTTAGAATGGTGATACATAAAAGTTTAATCAATATCAGGAATAGTGATGGTGAGAATGTGGCAGCCAGCCATGGTGTGACATCACATTCCCATGCCCTATGAACCAAACTAAATTTAGAAGGAAAAAAACAGAATGAAAAAATCCAAAAGGGGGGGGGGGGGGGGGTGCTACACTCACCTTGATGTAAAAGTTAAAGCTAGATGGAGGAGGGTTCCCATCAGCTTTACATTTCAATGTCACGTTGTCTCCCTCCTTGATTGGACCTGTAGGCATGACCTGAAGGCTGACGTGCTCAGCTGGATCTGTATGGATGAGAGGGGTGTAACAGAGGGATTAGCTCTAATGGACGCCTGAAGAAGTTTGGGATTAGAGCTGAACAGACGAGGCTACTTCACAGATGGTCATAACGGGTGACTGAGAGGCTCTTACTCTCGAGTGCAAAGGTTTTGCCGGGGTGAGGAGAGCTATTGAGCCCAGCACCAGGACCAGTTTGCTCATAATGATGCCTTGAGGCACCCAACAATGCGCCATTCAAACATCAATAGCCAAGCTCAATGTCTTCAGATGAACTTCGACCAGTCAGTAAATTCCCATAAGCCATCTTTTGTTTAAAAAAATGGAAATGATCTAAAATATCTCCAAAAATCATGTGTTTGTTTATCATAAAGCTACTTTTATTATATCAATCATGATTCAACCCCCAGGAGAAAGACTTACAGTGGATGACGAAGGTCATAGGAGCGGACACAAGGTCTGAGGCGAGACTCTTATGTTGTACCGCACAAGTGAACTTTGCATTCATGTCACCCTTCACAGCTGCGTACTCGAGCTTGGACGATGTAGACAGCAGACTGGTCTCTTTGTCCGTCTGCTCATTTGTTGTGATCTTGACCACTGAAATCACAAAGTGCCATATGTTTAGATATTTTTCTTCTTTTTTTTTATTATTTAAACTTTGAGGCGTTTCATACCTGTCCCATCAGATTCAAGTGTAACATTGTCCTTGAACCATGTGATGTTGGCTGCTGGGTTGGCATCTTTTGTAGAACACTCTGCCAGCTGTAAAAATTACAAGCAGAATTGACAAAGAGATCTTCAAATGTATGTAGTCTAAAACAGGGTTTATCAAACTTTTTTTCAAGCGACCCAGACAAAACAATGCATCAATACACAAAACGAAAGATACTTAATTAATAAAAATGGTGGCAGTTTGGTCCTACTGTGGTTTACAAGATGGAACGTAAAGCCTCCACAAGTGGTGTTTGTGTAAAAGTTAATTTTGTGTTTATTAGCCTGTTAAAATGTGTTTATTAAATTATTATTATGTTTCTCTGTGACCCATTTTTTTTGGCTTGTGACCCACCCAGGGTTTAACAAAACAGATTATCAGGAAGTTAGAGCAGCACTTATGAGGACACCAGAGAAAACATTCTGAACGCTACAAGCCCCGATAATGCCATAGCCATTTCTGGCCAGTATTGGATACTCGCCTATGCTCTCTGGGTATGTGGGTGGGTAAAAATCTTTTAGTAAAAAAAGGCAACAATAACCTGGATGCCAGTAAGTTTATGTACACAGAATGGGGTGCATCATTCCTCAAATTATACCCTACATAATAATGAGCACTTTGTGCACTGGGACACAGTCCTTTATCCTCAGGTCTTATTTCCACAAAATTAGAAGCATAACATTTATTTTATATAATTAATTTTATGTAAACAGGTTTTTTGGAAAGAAGTGCATGGATGAGGTAAAGATTTCCCTGTAGCCGTTTGTATAGTAGAATTTTGTTCTGGTGTTCACTGTTTGACGTGCATATAGGATTTGTTTAACATAGGCTCTTGATCCACATACATTTGGTCATATACTTTACTGTATGGTTTTTAATATTACAGATCACATCTGTACAATATTTTAACAAAGTATCATAAAGGACGGGGGAAAAAATCCAGAAACTAAGACATACCAGTGTTAGCTTGCCGATTTCCAACACCTTGGCTTGATTTGTGATGACGGGTGCAGAAGGAGCCTCTGCAGGAGAAAAACATTAATTGTTATTGTACCTCCTTTCACATGTACATGTTTTACTTTATTCTAAGACTCATGTTTCATTATACTTACTCTGAACTGTCACTTGAACTGGATACTCAACTAAATCCTGGTCTGTGACCACCATACAGGTGAAGAGTTTCTGATCTGCCAGTTTAACTTTTGTAATCTGCAGGCTGAGGTCTTTTGTCAGGTTGATTCTGCCGTCGTACTCGGAGTTGGGGATGAATGTGACATTCGGAGACCCTGCTTTTTTCAGAAGGTCACCACTGCTTCCGCTTGCATTGGTCTGAGAAACAGAATTGGGCTTTTGTTAAATTAAGTAGCAAATGCACACATAGGTAAAATGTGATCAGCAAGCTAACTGTATGAGTTCATTAAGGTGATGGCTAACATTCTCACAAACTTGATTATTTAAATTATTTAGCTAACTCATGATGATGTGATGCTGCCTTCTTATTATGCATTGTTAGGAATGTGATACATCAGTCAAATGTAGAATGAAACATGCCTGCAGTACAGGAGTTACAATGAAGCCAAAATTCTCTATTACAACACATTATGTGTAATTTAATATCATGCTACCCGTATATACCACAGCTCTTTTTGTAGAAAAATGGTAGAGAAGGTTTGTGTTATATTTTTCTGCTAACTAACCTACCTTACATGACTGAACAGGTACAATTTGGGGCCCAAAAATAAAGTCAGCTGCTGACAATACCTTTAAAATTGTGTAATACTGGCTTTACTGTTTACATGTGCATTGCACCAAGGTGAGGTGTCATGTAATCAAAGAACTCTGGGAAAATAACAGCATCTTAAACAAGTGGTGCCATCCTGCTTCGGTATAAAAGGAGCTTCAGTGTTAGTTCTAGCCCTGGGTTAAGGCTTCCTAACCAGTTATACATTTTGCCTTTTTTTCACCATCTACAGTGCACAACATCATCCAAAGATTCAGGATATCCAAAGCAATCTCTGTGCATACAGAGATTTATTTTTGGACCACTTTATTATTTTACAAGAAACACTTTACTTATAGGCTAACGATGAATCATTTTTCTCTATCATACATCACTTAGCTAAGTGGTCGTCAATTTGTGGTTTGTGGGCCATTTGCAGCCTCCAACATATGAGGGTTCAGCCCACACTTTGTACTTTAGGCATACTATTACTGAAATGTATGCATATGTATGGCCTGTGTGACAGGAAATGAACAAATAGCTTAGCTTTCTGCTTACAATAATTGGTACATAAAGTTTAAACGAAAATTGCAAGCACTGGCCAATATTGACCCAGTGTACAAACTAATGCTGCTATACTCAAAAGCGTCCAGGTATTTGTCCATGCACACACCTCTCCCAAACATTTATGGGCCTTTCTTAATCTTTGCTTTATGTTATACAACACACTGTATTAGAGACTTAATAAGTGGACTATACTTACAAATTTCCATTTTGTCATCTTGATGTCCTCTGTCTTGATCTCTTTGTAACATGGTACCTCAATGGTTTCACCATACTGACCGACAATAGTTCTTAGTCCACTCACTGGAACAAAAAACAATAAAGAGGAGTTTTACTGTCAGGAACAGTGACAACTGGTTGGTTGATGGCTGCCAGAGAAGTAAATGAAGTTTATAATACACATAAGCATTTAAATGATCTATATGAATAAATAAAACCCCTGGCAAAAATAATGGAATTACTACATTTACTTCCTGGCAAATCACAGATATCCTTAAATATATATGTTTTTTTTTAGATCAAGTCACTCGAACATTTAATTCATGAAATCACCAAGAAAAAACACAGTTAGTACTTTGTTGTTCCTCTTCAGACTTTTATGATAGCATTAATTATTTAATGCGTAGATTTTACTAATGAAAATAATTAACACTCTTTGTTCTGCATTATCATCCATTATCATCCTAAAATAACTTCATATCCAAAACTATTTTCTATTTGCTGGAGGGAGAAAAATGTTCAAAATTTCATTGGACACCTGTGCATTGACTGTTAGGGTGATGATTAGCACCTCATCTGGTCCTGATCTGCAAACTTATAATTACGAAGTAGATTTTGTTTGTTTTCTTTGGGCAGCCTTTGTATGTTTCATTAAAACGGCATCAAACTACAGTAAATCTAATTTCATTTATCCAAAACACTGACTCCTGTTTCCGTTCTATTTTGTTTAACCTTGCACCAAATTTTAGACACAGTTGCTGGATTTCATCTTTAAAATAGTTTATGATTATTTTGTACTTTTTCAACTGCCCTCGTGTTGGAGCCACATCCAGTTTGTTAAGACCTGTAAGCGCTCAATTTTAACCGCAGACTGATTTGTTTATTTGGGCTTGTGCTGGAATTTGTTTAAGAAATGCAAATAATAAGGTAATTCCATAAAATGTTCCATAAAATTGAGGGGGTCCATATTTATTTTCACTTACATACCTACATACATACCAATAACTGTATTTACTTAGTCTGAGCTGGTAATAAATAGCTCATAATAATAGATCATAATAAAGATGCAGTTGGTATATCGAAGCTCTTCTTGACATGTAGTTATTGTGATAAGATTATAGGCAGAGTGTTACCTTTATATTGGGACAAGAATAAAAAAAACTATATAAATAATAATACAATTACACAGAGATCCACACGTGCAGAGTTCAACATGTGTTCAGACTTTATACTGACATGCTGTTCATGATTTAAATCATATAAATACATGAATCATATAAATACAAGTTTTTCTGTTTGGATAAAAATGGCAACACATGCTCTATAAATGTCCGAATACCAAGCTGACACATGAGCACTGATAGTGGGTGAGTCTTAAATATAGAGTCTAATCTCTCACAAGCTCCCTCTCAGTTCAAATCAAGCGTCGTCTGTGGAGTTTGTGAATCGCCACTGAATCGTTAACATCCCAAATACAAAGTGAAAAAAGATGAGTGAACATCCTATAAGTGTGTTAATACATAATTTTTGCCTGGGGTTGAATTTAAAACATGAATATTGAACACATGAATATTAGCAGGCAAACTAGCTTTAAGGTTTAATCCATCCCTTTTTATTTGAATCCTGGTAGATCAGGAAGAAGGCCTTGGTCCAGCTGCCAGGCAAAGCAGTCAAGGATTTTGAATATGCAAATCAGCCCTGAAGCCGAATGGAATGCACATAAACATTCAAATTCACATAAACAAGACATCAATGTTGCAGCTAAAAAACATGATTCTCTGGTAAAGTAAATAAGGATCAGATACGATTAGTTTCTATGGGTTGTGTGCATACAGGGACTAAAATAGTTGCTTTAGAAGACAGCTCTTTTCTCTATCCTTATAAGAAATGTAACCTCCCACAATAAATGGTTCATTCTCCCAGAGAAGAAGACATTTATGTGTATATGGCAAATAGCTGCCAATATTAAGAACATCCAAGCCAAGCCACATCAGCTATAAAAATAAATACTAAAAACTTCTTGTCAAAGGTTCACAAAGAAAAGGCCACATGGTGTGTTATACAGCGGTCACCCACATTTAAACCCATAAATGTAAATATAAAACTATATAAAATGTATTTAATAAAATCAGTGTTAATGTTTCTAATGCAAAAGCAACCTTCTAAAACTTGTGAGCAGAATAGCTGCTCTTACATTTGCAATGAGAGCACGACACCCAGGATATACATGAATATGCAAATAAAGGTTGCTCTGCCAACCAGACCACACCCTTGCCTCAGCTAGCCTGGTCCTACCACATAAGAATGAGGTCATAGAGTACTGAGCTTTAACACTGGGAAAAATGAATCTCCTGGTCTGGATCACGGGTTCTACTGTACGCTGACCATCGCAGCACTGACATCAGCCACGCTCTCAGAGAAAAGTGCTGCCATCCAGAGTTTTTCATGGTTAATTGGTGTAAACAGATGTGGGTGTGGCAGTGATTTAGAAGTACAGATACCTGATGTTTATACAGTATATCCCCAGAGTATTCCCCAATAGTACAGATACCTGATGTTTATACAGTATATCCCCAGAGTATTCCCCAATAGTACAGATACCTGATGTTTATACAGTATATCCCTAGAGGAATAGACAATAGTAACTCTGTTTTTTTTTTAAAGTAATTGTTGCATCTGACCATTTTCTTTGTTGATCAGCACAACAGCCATAAATATTTTATAAAGATGATTTATTAAATGTTACACAATTTTATACTGTGATAAAAATAAATGTAAAATTTAACTGTTACAGCAGCAAACATGTAACACAAGGCTACACATGAATTAACAAAGTAAAATCTAAAATATGAGAAAAGAGTTTTGCAAATACATTTACATCCATCTGGGTTTTATATATGTATTTGCACAAAAAAAGATATCCAAAAGATAAAACTATTAACTTTTATCATTAGAATTGCTGACATATTCTAAGCTGGCTCACGAAACTCCACCACTTTATTAGTAACTATGGTCGAAAGTATGTGGACACCTCTGCTCAATAATGATTTCACTCCGTTTCAGCCACACTTACTGCAAACAGGTGAAAAAACCCTAATTATAGAAAATAAATCATATGCTTCTAGATTTGTGACAGCAAGACCCGTTCCTGTTCCAGCATGACTGTGCTCCTGAGGTCCATACAGACCATAAGGTGGTTTGGCCTCGTCATGGTTTTGAAATACGTTTACATAATACAAAACTGCCATTTGAGATCTGCACAAACTGCTATCATCTCTTTGTAGTCCTATATTTCAGTTACATAAAAAACCTCACAAACGCATCTACCTATTGTGACTTACCATAATAGCCATTAAAAGCATTTGTCCAAATATGAATAGGATACCTTTCATGTCAGGGAACATAAAGCAAGCTATTGTCATTACATGGTACTACTATTACAACTACTACTACTTATAACAACAATGATAATACCAATAATAATTGCAGGCATTGTGTTAATACTATTAAAAGGTGTCAGTGCTGATATAGGTGTCAAATATTACAAACTTTTAATTATAAAATATCACTTCCTTCAGTCCACAGCTTTTTACATTTTACAGTCTAAACCTGTCACAAAATGCCTTACATTTCCAAGTACCACATGATCCACTAGTAATTCCACTGACATACCAGTTGTGTTTATTTATAAAGTCTTACACTAAGCTCATACACCAAATGGCCAAAAGTATGTGGGCACCCCTTTAAAAGTTTGAATGTTTCAGCCACACTCATTACTAACAGGTGTATGAAATAAACCACATTTCAAACTTTGAAGCAATGGTTTGACTGTTCAAGGGCATATCAAGAACTTATTATGTCCTTGTGTTATTATGTCATTTACGGAGCTACAAAGTAAGAAAACAATGAGTGCCTTTAGTAGGGCTTGACAAAAGTTTTGACTGATTTAATTGACGCTTATTAGCACAAATGTCACAGAAAATATTACGTAAATTAAACAATTCAATAATTATGCTATATAAATCATTTGTGTGTGTGTGTGTGTGTGTATTTTCTTTTGTCTTGCTAATACTTCCTAAATCACTTTGCATTTGAAGACATGTACCTGGTTAAACAGGTAACACAACTTTACCCATCTCCAACAATCTGATTAATGGTGCTACACACAGCTATTGCCCAACTTCACACTCGTGAAAGATTTCTCTCATAAGACACAAACACACAAACAGCTTGTACAGAACTACATACAAAAAACTCGTGAACTGTAGACTAAATGCTGTAAGACCACAGACTACAGAATGTACTGACCTGTTAGAGCTGTTAGAGTTACCATCATATCATGAATATGATCAAATCATCTGTGATATCAGAATAATATTGTAATATTGTACTGTAGTTTACAGTATATTGTTACGGTGTTACAGTTCATACAGAATTTTATTTCTATTGCGCAAAAATAAGCAGATCAGAATTTGCTCAGCTAACTATAATGATAAAGATTTTTCTTCATACTGACCTCATACTCAGACTACAAACTCACAACACAGGTCTTACATTGATAATAATACTATTTTCGATTGATGAAAGCCTATGGATGTGAAGCCTGGATACTGAAGAAAGAGGGAGAAAACTGCTGAAAATCTCACAGAGGAAGATGATGACCACTGAGCAAGTGTACAAGATGGCCAGAACAAAAAAGGACTTACAAAAGCACAGTAAACAGTATAGTGACATGACATGAATAGTGTTTTAAAGCTGTATTTGATTTAGCTCAGTCTTTTGGTACAAGGCAAGTTGGGACTCGTTATTAAGTCATTCATTGAGCTACAAAGTAAGTAAAACAACAGATGCCTTGAGTGCCGCTTGACATTTAATTAGTCAGTCCGAGCACCATAAATAACCTTATAATCCATGTGGTATAAATGTAACCTATACTACACTATATAGCAAAAAGTATTTGGACACCTGACCATGAACTTGTTTGCCATCAAATAGAATCACATATGTAATCTTTACAGGTATACCCACCACTTTTCTAAAAAGCCTAATCACACAACTTTGAAGTAGGTATGTGGGAATTTGTGCTGCCTTGTTAAAAGAGCATTTGTATGACTGGGCACTGATGTTGGCCTCAGTTAATGTTCTAGTATATTCCAAAGCTGTTCAATAAGGAAAAGCTTTCTTCAAACCGAGCTTTTCTTCATGTCTTAATAGAACACAAGTGCACAGTCATGCTGGAACAGGAAAGAGCCTTCCCTAAACTGTTTCTGCAAAGCTGGAAGAATAATGTCCTTATTTGCTATATTCATATATTACACCTTTTAGCAATTGTTGTGCATTATTGTGTAAAACCTAAAATAAATAATTAGAAAGGGTGTCCCAATACATTTGTCCATATAGTGTATTTATGTATAGTATTTCATCTAAAGCAAATTCTACAATTAATTTATTTAAAAAGTTAACGGGGACAGATATCAATCATGCACGACTGCCTGTGTCCAAACTCAAAGAAAACAATTTGTCCTCAACATGCCTGTCATATTTCCTCAGCAGAGACTCCCGCTAAAGACTTCTGACCTGAACGGACTTGTTTTAAGATTGCAGTTTCAGTGTGTGTGTTTGAAAAAATTCCACACAACAAAGGAGGTAATGACAACCTGTGTGTTGCTAGTTTAGATTTTGAGATAAATCAGCTATATGTGGCTGTTTAAAGCCATTTCCTCCGGTGTTCACACCTTTATTTTTTTTATAGTACTGTTGCCATCCGCACGGAGCTGTTGATCGTTTGCAGGTAAGTATTTGTGGTATTACCGCTACTGACGTTAACAAAATAATAACAGGTCCAATAACAGGTCACTGAAGTTAAACCTAAATGTTGTATAAACGTATTAGTGACTTCTGCATCGATCTTGAAGTTGCAACTGATCTTGAATGCTTCTGATTCTGGGTGGCTTTTCTAACATGATCAGTCAATATGTTGCCCATTATCGACCCCAGGACAATATATCCTGCATCTTTACAAACAATAGCAGAAAGCAGCCATTAACTATATGACAGTTATGAGGGCAAGTAGGGCTTATGCCACGCACTAGTCAACAAAATATTAATCATGTACAGAATTGGGATGCATCATTGATTGTAGATTGTTGGAGTTAAAACTAGATTAAACACAGGACAGAAGCTCAAGGCTGAAGCTTAAAAAAAAGTGTGGCTAATCAGACACATCCTGTAGATCGACGGCCTGAAATGATCTCAGATGAAACTGATCAATCATAATATCTGAAATTGAATATGCAAATAAAAACTAAAAGCACTTTTATACATGAGCATCAGTCTGACTGTTTTTACTGCCATGCAGTGGAATCTATTGTGTATAAGTAATAGTGTTTCTCTTCCATGTATAAAATTAAGGTGCATCATTGATTGTTGGTCACAAGACATTTGCAAAACACACAGCTCAGGATAAAAAGTAGTCTAAGGCTAAAATTTTATTGTGGTTTATCAAGATAAGAAGCTATTCATACACGCCATCCTGTAGAATGGCCGTAGATTAGGAATTTCTCTGCATTTCTATGAAATTGTCTTTGATAAAACTGATCAATTAAAACAATTGGATAAAAACTAAAAGCAGACTATACAGACTAAAATGAACATTAGCCTGACTGTTTTTACTGCTAAGAAAACACTATGTATTATGTACAATTAAAAGCCTTTTCTCTTCCATGTGCGCAATAGGAAGATGTCCTGGAAAGACCTCCTCTCAGTCTAATCCCAGTCAGCAAACAAAGCAAGCAATAACACCTACATTAGAGAAGCAAACACCAGATGAACACACAAAAGAGAAGCGGGATGGTGGATGGGGGGGTTGGTTGAGTGTGTGGTTCTGGTTTCTCGGAGCCGACGACTGAGTGCCAGGTGAAGTAAACAAATAGCCTACATGCTGTCGCCATTTTTAGACTTCCTTTGGAAACAGGTGCTTTGTTTAAACAGTAGGCTCATCCTTCACTCATCTATGTCTGTGAGTATTGGACACAGCTTTAATACCTCAGCCAAT
This sequence comes from Trichomycterus rosablanca, assembly GCF_030014385.1. NCBI lineage: Eukaryota > Metazoa > Chordata > Actinopteri > Siluriformes > Trichomycteridae > Trichomycterus > Trichomycterus rosablanca. The sequence continues at coordinate 23,799,115 of NC_086007.1, forward strand.
TGCAAAAAAATTTAATATCAAACCCTTTGAATCCTTGAAACCCACTCGAAACCCATAGCACTTCCTAAATACCATTCATTATAATAGATTTAGGGTGTAGGAACTAGTTTCCCTTGCTGTACTGTAGCTATACATTATGTTTAAATTGATAAAATTTCAGCTTTATTACGCTCATCCACACACGGCGCTTAACTGATTTAATCACTCATTAAAATCACATAAAGCTTTTATTCCACTTTTATTTACTTTATTTATTGTTCAAACAGATGAACATTTTCCAGTTACTAAATTGTGCTTAATCATTAGGAGGAAAGAACTACTTTCAACACAAGACAATCCTAACCATTCAGAGAAGCCAGTCGACTATGCTGATCTTCCAGTGAAGACAATCATTATGCACTTCCACCATTTTTAGAGCCAATAGACACTCTGATAGACACACTGATTAGCCAATAGACACACTGATTTTGAGCCACATTACTGTTCATCTCCCTTTTTTCATGCTACTAGACAAGAGCTATTAAGGCTCTTAGAAAATGCCATAAACTAAGACAGCGAAACAGTGTCAGGCCTACGCTTCCGCAAAACAAGCGCCATTTTGCAGGTTAAAGGGGTAAGTGCACTCCGGAATCACATCCATTAAGTTCTGAATTATGGATTTGATGGAAAAGGCCTCCCAGGGCTCATGAACGCAATAAAAATTTAGCAATGTGTTCCATTAACGTGTGTCCATTAGAAACCAAAGAATGAGAGCCATTAACTAAATACAACCAAGCTGGTGACTAAATGGGACAGTTTTCAACAGGCACAGAAGGTCTGATATGGCTGCAGAAAATCCAATGATATCTGATTACCAGGTAAAAATAAATATTTTATCTCATCTGCTACTATATATTTAGGGGTCACCACAGCAGATTTTTGTCTTTATGCCGGATGCCTTTCTTGACACAACCCTTTTATTTTTATTCAGGCTTGGCACTGGCACTGAGGGGACACTGACAAGTACATCCCAGCCCCAATTTAGCATGTTCTCACTGTTCTCCTCATAATTATGTGGGTGTTCCTCTGCCACCCTGGGGTTTCCTCCTACCTCAAACTAACAGTCAGTAGGTGAATTGGCTACTTTGTGTGACTGAGTAAATGTTTGAATGTGTCCAGCATGTATTTCTATTGTTTTCAACCCTGTCCAGGATGAAACAGCTAGTAAAAATTAATAAATTAATGTTTTTGTCTTCATGGTGACTGTTTTTCCAGAAGGCGGCTGCATCCTAAATCACAACCCACCAGCCACCAATACAATGTTTACACCGTGTTTACTACAGATGATTTATTGACATACTTCACATATGACACATGTACACAATCATGCTGCAACAGAAAAGGCCCTTCCCCAAACTGATGTAAAATTGGAAAAATACAATTCATTTTAAATAATGTATTTAATACATCTTTAAGAAACTGGTTTATGATCAAATAATAAATTATGCTTTTTACTCAACTACCTAAATTATTAAATAACCGATTATAATTACATTAAATATCCGCCAGATATTGATAACAATCAGATTATTGATGTGCATGCAAATGCAATAGTAAGTAGTAAGTGCATCAGGTTAGGTGTGGTTATTTTATCGTTTTGTTATTGCAGGCTGAACACATTTGAATTTCACACCATCAGTATTTGCGTGCAGGACACACGGTGGGAAGAAAGGCCGATTATCAGGAAGGTCGGCTCACCTTTTTTGAGTCATCAGGCCTTTCTGAGCTTGCAGGGACTTCTGATATGACTGCAGACCAGCAGTCTGAATGAATAAACTATGATAGACTAGACTGTGCCAATATTTACATCTAGTTAGCTAGAGCTGCAGCACATGTTGATCGCTGTGCAGAATAGATAATAACCATAATATCCATATATTATTTGTTAAATATTTGTAATATCTGTATAATAAGTTCTGCAGTTTCAGTATATCACTTCCATACACTAACTTATATTTGGTATGTAAGTCCTAAAACTGCATACTGTTATTTGTGAAACAGAAAATTAAGAATGCATTTTGCTAGCCTGCTAGCCTTTAGCTAAATAAGAAGTTGCATTATATTACTTTGGACTTCTTTTTTACTTGTTTACCACCTTTTTACCACATTTTGAGTTTTGGATTGACAGCAAAGTTCTGCTAATGACATTTAAAGCCGCTAAAGCAATGTAGCCTCACAAAGCTTGTTTAGCTAAGAAAGCTACTGTTATTTCGTAGCGTCATCTAGTAGAAGCATTTAGCTTATGACTAATAATAATATGCTTCATAGAATAATATTTGTCAGTAATAATTTTAGCTCTTTTAAATGTGCTTTTTTTGTGTATAGAACTGAATTATTTGAGTAAGATAATTAGCCTTGAAAAATGGCTTTAAAACAGTGTTACATTCTTAGCAGCAGGGTGTGTGGGTGTTGTACAGCACCAGTGTTCCATGGAACATGGTTCAAATCCTGCCTTTTATCACTTTCCTGAGGAGTCTGGCATTTCTGTGTAGGTTTCCTCCAAGCACACCTCCCAAAAACATGCAGAAGATGGAATGGCTGCTAACTTGCCATTAGGCATGAGTGATTAAACACTTAATTTATACCTTTGTAATATAATGATAATAATTAAACTGTTCTCTGATTTCTTTATCATAGTTTATCGTCACACTTGTTTCCTTTAACTTCCCTAAATTGTTCTTCATAACAAATCATATAGGTAGGTCAAGCGAGCAAGATATTTAAACATGCATGCAGGGGATTCATTTCACATTCCTTTGTGGTTTAAGGTCTGTCCAGAATCTGATGCCTAAGGGGTCATGCAGGTCCTAGCTTGCCTCATGCACCTTGAACTGCTCTGCCCTGTCCTGCACCGGGGATTCTGCCTGCAGCATATATAATCCATGCTAGGACATTAATGTCCTTCAGCCTAAAACCTGCACTTAATCAAAAACTTAAATGACTCTAAGAGAATTTCATTTACACTTTGCATTTTATAAACAGTTCTATTCTTTTATTCAACCTGGCCTAGTTGGCAATACTGTTTAGCTCACAGTCTTACAACACTGTATTTAATTAATGTTCTTTGACCCCCTTCCTTTCCATCTCGTAGAAACTCAAAAACTAAAATGCCAGGAGTGGCTGAGCGCAACATTCAGAATGCTAAGCTATGAGACCGCACACCTGGAACAGGTGTGCCCGTTCAGAACAGTGGGGGCACCCTGTGGTGGCTTGTTCACTCAAAGCAAAGCCACATCAAAGCTGCCTCCAATGAAAGATGCCCCACCTGCAGCCTATTCTCCTCGACCTTAAACAACATGGCTTCACTTTTACCTTCAAAATTTTTTTGAAATTTTTAATTGATTCTTTATAGAGACGTAAAAGTACAAGAAACTCAGTCCGAACTCCACATCTACAAAAACACACTAATGGAACTAGGACTTAAATACTGGTGCTGTATGTGAGCTGTTGTGGTGCAGGGAGTCAGTTGAACATTTGCCTTCACTAAAACAAAGTGTGTGTGTGCTGGTGTGTGCTTTTAAAACCAGTTCAACAGGAATTCTGTTTAGTCAAACGCTAAGAATGCTGAATTTGCCAAAAAAGAAGACATGAAGCTGTGTTTGTTCTTCTTTAAAAATATACTCATACAAACGTTATTGCCAAAAACAATGTGCACAACCACCTTCCTTAATCATTCAGGTGATAACAGGTATATAACATAAATTATGGTAAATAATTAATATGCTTTCAATTTAAGTAAGGTTTTTAGCCTAACTGTACCACTGACATGTATATTTCAAAAAATTATATTCGAAGGATACACAATTGATATAATCAGTGTGTAGAAATGTTGTGAAAAGGTAATTGCCCCTTTTTTCCCCAACATAATAACTGATTGTGCCAGAACTATTGGGTCATGTTGCTGTGGTGGAATTTAGACCCACTCATCTTTGCAAAACTGCTTTAATTCAAACACATTTGTGGCGTCTGAGCATTAACTACTAGTTTAATGACCTCCCGTATAATCTCAGTGGGGTTTAGGGCAAAAAATAAGCCTAGGCTTAGGCTAGGCTAGGCTACTTCCCAATCCTAGGCTACTTCCCAATCTTTTTCCCTCCAAAAGGTATCTTCCTTTTAAGCTTATACCCAAGTATAATCCCGACCTTAGTAATATCTGTGATTGTAAAGTCATTTTAAACACCAGAGGACTTACAGTTCAGCTCTGCACTGTGCAAAATCATAGAAGTCTGCAATTAAATGGTTAGAACAATCTCTGAGTTACAACAGATTTAAATAAACTATTACTTCCTTTGAAAACAAATATGACAGGGATAAGAAAATACTTACAGTAATAATTGTCTAAATCCTGACACACCCTAAGCAGGATTATAAAATCTCAATAGGCTTTAAACAGTGTAGCTCTTTTGTCTGCACTGAGTCACTGCAGGTTAAGCTTTTGTAAGAAAACAACGAAATAAAGCCATTACTAAAAGCTAGAAAGACAAAGAACATTGAAATAGCTCCTTTCCCCCCTGGCCACACATTCACAGCAGAGCGAATTGGGTGTAACAGAGCAGGTGTTTAATGGACGACACCAATTTACTGTAAGTCTAAAAGAATAAATCTACATAACTACAGCATCCACCCACCCCACCTCTTCACTTCTCCAAAAATGCTAAATAGATCTAATTTTATTTTAAAGCTTTTTAAAATCAATGCACCCTGCAGCTGTGTGAGCTGTGGCCATTCAGATGGCCCAAGGTCCTTTCTTCAGCCAGGGTGTGAAATAAAGGACGCAGAACAGATAAAGCCCTCTCTGTCTCTGCGCTTTATTCGAGAAAAGAATTCACATGCAATCATACATGCAGCGGTCAAGACAAACCCAAGAGACAATGTGGCCCGGAGGGGTGCGGGCAAGTTCTAGGGGGTTGGTGCATAACAAAAGCAGGGGGGACATCTTAAGTTATTGTCCGGAGAAGGGTGGACCTCCAGGAGCACTGGAGCTTCTAGAGAGTACCTTACGCGCATTTGAATGGGGGGCATTCCTGCAGGGCAAGGGCGTCTGTGCTGAGGACACAGAGCTGCCCTTCTGCTAGTCGTAAAAAAAAGCAGAAAAAGCGTGTCTCCTCCTTTTCTAATGCAGAAACAATTGTTCTTTTGTTTTTGCTGATAAAAGATGAAGTAGTTGTTATGGAAAGGTGCACTGTTAGAGGAGAGGTACTCTTGAGGAGAAAGGTCTTCAGATAGATGTCAGTGCCATATTATAGGCTTTGTTTTTTATAAGCTATAGAGGTGGGAAATATAGACAAAATTCTGATATATGATCACGACATATGTACTTTTATATCAAAGTAGCAGCATTTTTTTTTTCTTTTATACTTTTATAAGGTTAGTTGTGTTGTATTTTTTTGCTCAGTGTGAATACAAACCATAATAATGTTCTGTATAGGTAAAAATTTGGCTGGCATGGCAAATGTATCGATATATCGTCAAGCCCCAATAACATTTACAAATCCAATACCTATTTTTATTAATACAACAAACTCAAAAATCTAAATTCATGAACCCAATCTGTTTGCTGATGGTAATTGTTTCACTTTTACAAGGAGTTAAACCTAGAATTGACTTAGAATGTACAATTTAGGGTTTTTGGAGGGAAAGGATAAAAACGAGCATTAATGTAAAAACTAATCATGTCCAGATTAAAACCAACATTACAAAACACAAGAGGAAAGTACACTGGGCTTGGTAATGAGGGTCTGTAAGATTGTGTCACCAATTAAAAAAAATAAAAACAACAATGAGCCCTTGAATGTCATTTAGGAGGACAATACCGCTATCCTGCTATTAAAATATAGTCAAAAAATCATGTAACCCATGAGTTTGTACCATTGAAAATAAGCTCAAATGTACCAAGCTTTTTAAACAGATGCAAAAGAATGGTTACCAACTTGAAAGTCCTTATATAGGAAGCCTTTTTAAAGGGATTGGGGGGTTTAAATCAGCTAAACAAACAAGGAGAATCCCTCCAACTCAACAAGTTCTACCAGGTGTGACGCTGCTTTTAGTGTGTCCTTTGGGGGCTGGGCAGGGTACACTCCAGTACACAGAACAAAAAACAGATGCCCCATTCAGGCCACTTTGCTGTATCTACTTCAACTGTCTCTAATCACTATGTGGTCTGACAAGAGCCACAATCTGAGAAGATAAGATTAAAAGAGAACTGTTAATGATCAGGAACAATCGTCCACTCCTTACTTCAGACATCAATTCTAAGGCTGCGCTACAAAATTAGAACATGTAGGAACAAATGAATGGATTGTTGTTGAAGAAGAGAACAAAAATTCATCTGTGTCGCCCTTAACTCAAACACCATCTCAGGCAAAAAGCTAAATGTTGACTCAAATAAATGCTTTGCTCCAGTTTGCTTGCATACAAAGAGAGGAGTCCATAAAGAAGACATGGTCGGATGAGTTTGGTGTGGAGGAACTCCAGTGGCCTGCACAGAGGACCGGAACATCATTTTCAAGCCAGCCCTTATAATCAAACATCAATGCCTGGCCTAACAAATTACTGATTGGGCACAAATTTCCACAGACACTAAAAATACAATCTTATAGAAAACCCTTGACAGAAGAGTGCTTGCTTGCTACATTCGATAAAATAAATGTCCACATTTAGTGGTTGATTCCATTGCCAAAAGACCTGTACTGTACTTAAGTACCTGTGCTATATTTGGTTACCGTTAATGATTTGGGACCAAAGCATGGGGAGAACAAGAAACAGTGCAGATTATTTATTGATTAAACAGAATCCACACCAAACTGAAAGAATACAAGCGTAATATTTAAAATATATTTTATGAAAATGCTGCAGTGAAAACATAAAGCCCTTAAACATGGTTACAGAAAAACCAAAAACCATTGTTGATGCTGCTATTGATTACAGTTACTGTAACGTATTTGTAGTTTTTTCTGCCATTTTTACTTGATTTATCAGATCGAATCTGAGATAAAGTTTAAACCTCTGAACCCGGACACCTCCTTGAGTGGGCAGAGGAGTCAAATGACATTGAGGTCACACACTGTGCTCACGTTCGTCACGCAAGACAGCCTATCAATCACCTAACATTAGATAATGTTATCAAACTGACATCTTCCTGAGCAAGTGAACAGACCATAAAATAACAATGGCTGAGCTTTAAGACTTGTGGCATCTGCTGAGACCTTTCTGACCTGCCATCTTTTTGACACTGGATACAGTAATATGCAGGGCTTGACATTAGCACCTGTCCACCTGCCAGATATGAGTAATTCGGCACTGGTGGGTAGTTCCTTCAAGTTACCGGCTATGTTGGTGGGATAGACTCTGGGTACATGTTATTTTAAACGGGGAAAAATTGTTAAGCAGGATAAATGAACACCAGAATCTGCCAAAATCAGAACCAATAGATTTTGGTCCAAACGCGACTGGGAATCTGTTATTATTATTTTTACATATTATAAAACAAATAATGGTATACAAGATGTATTAATAAGAAGTTACAGGATTATGCTAGTGTGTTTTATGTTCTTTTTCCCTATACAAACTATGGCAAACAAAAAATTTATGGAATTGGTACATTGGCCCGATTCATTCTATGAAGAGTAATTGAATGCTGGCAGGTAACCACACTGCTTTCCATGTATGATTTATCCTGAAAACATGTGTACAATGTATGTATTACTTTTTACTTTGCAGAAGCTAAAGTAGAACAAATGTGGTGACATACAGTGGGTGTAACATAGGCAAATTATGGGACAGCAAAGCTTAACTACTAAAAACAGAAGCTTTATTACAAAGTGGTTGACAGTGTAAAATGTTGAGTTGTTAATGCTAAAAAAATGACTAGTAACAAACTCACACCTGTTAGGTTTCTAAAAAAATGACTATTTTTGAACATTCATTTTTCTAGGCTCCCAAGGCAAAAATACTATATATTTATGAACTATATAAAAAAAATCCTGCATAAAATCAAATTGAATAAAGTAAGTCATGCATTGCTCAGGTGTTTTGTGCTATGTAAATCATTGTTAATTGTAAAGAGTTTTAACAAATTCAAAGGTGTGGATTGTGACCATTGTCCATCTTTAGTCGATCATGCACAGAGACTTAAAGAGAAGGATGTCTAAAGAAGAGTGGATACCAAAATGACATTTTACAATCTGTGGTAGAATAGAGAAAGGACTTGTTTGTTCAAGGCTGTTCAAAGCCTGTGTGACTCGACAAGCTAAACGTTTTACTCCAATTCACACAGTCAAAATGAATAATAAAGCCTTCTGTTCCCGGTCCCTCAACTAACATTGTATTATTCCTCTCTACGTTTAAACAAAATTAACAAACCAGCTCCAGGCGGACAAAAGAAAGATGTTCCAACCTCTTTTTCAATTTTGTTACAATACCGATAACAAAGCTGTGGGTGTCGACTGATATCATTACCTCACAATATGAGATGTTTCGGTCAAGGTTATATTTTCACAGCATGGACCATGTCAGTAGGTTAAGTGAAAAATACATAATAAATCAAATCTGATACCAATCCAGCCATTTAGTTCAGTATTTACTTCATGATACCAGGTACAGAGCCAGAAGTTGTGAGCTGGAACTCTGTAAAACTGGAAACCATTAATACTTGATAATACTTAAAATGACTAATAAAACACTGTGTAGCTTCAAGGTGTTAAAACTACCAAATATCTCAAAGATCTCCAGAAAAGACTTCCCGGTTTGAACAGTTCACTTGGTAAAGTCTATTCACATTCAAGCCTGAGGATGAGAAACCAATGCTTTTTCATCCCCAACCCCCTCTTTCACACTATCTCACAATCTCCTTCAAACACACACACACAACAAACACCTAGCAAGTGTTGTCAGCAAATACTTGATGCTGAAAAACTACATAGTAAATCATTTCTACAGCTACAGCAGGTGGGGAGTTTGTGTTTGCTCCTCTAACCAGCCCTGAAAACCTTTCAGTTGAGCTATCTTACTATCTATGATGAACCTTTAAATATCGGTTTCTTTTTACACAAACAAAACCACTAACAAGTCCCACCTGCAGGAATTAAAAGCGAAGTCTGTATCACATTTGTTAAATATTTAGTTCATTGTGCACTGCAATTTGTTAAAACTCTGTATCACGTTATGTAGCACTGTACTGACTGAGTTAATGAGTGAATTTAACACCAATATTGTAATTCTATACAGTAAGAGTAAATTTACCACTTTAAAATAAATAAGTCACTTTAAAATGTAATTAAGTTGATGCAAGTTATATTACACCAAAATGAACAAGCATAAAGCTTTAGGGTAAATCAACATGGAATGAGAGAATTTAACATTTTCAAAAAGACAAAAAAGAAACTATTTTTAACCTGATGAGTTATTTTAACATTTAAAAAAGCTCTTAGTGGGTGAATTTAACTGCAAGATTTAATTATTTTTGGGATGAATTCATTTGATTATTTAATCTGCCACGTATGACTGAATGAATCACTAATTCATTCTGCACAGTATGTGTGAATTTCACAATATAAATCACAACTTCCATCACATTAGAATGTAAGATTCTGCATTATTTAAGGGAATTAAACATTTTAATTAATACAAGTTTGGACATCCCAGATTAGATTACACATTTTGTTAAATTTAAGGTAAAAAGAGCCAACATACTCTTCAGTGTACACATTTTGTACACATATTAGAAAAAGAACTCTTCTGTGTAAGATATACAGTATGTCACATGAAGTGTTTTTATGTTAGATTTTTTTTCCCAATATGCAGAATTTAGCACATAATAATAATAATAAAACAAATGCACCAACATTTGCTGAAAATTGCTTATGTAGGTTTGGTCCATGTAAAGAACTTATTTTCACACAGAAAATAATTAAAACATGAAATTTCACTACTGGTTTCTAAACTTGTTCATAAGACTGTATCCTAAATCAGCCCCAACCACCATAAACTAATAAAACTATTCGAATTCGACTGCATTCAAATCCTAGTTTTTCTAACAGATGCTGAAGTACAAAGGCAATTTGCATCTGGTTTTAAGTGAGCTTACCTGTTTCCAGCAGTGATATGATGAGGACCCAGGCAGAGAAAGCAGCCAGATGCATCCTTGGAAATAAAGTGAGTGCGTCTCGTCTGGAACAATGATCAGGAAGCTTGTAGATAAATCCTACAATACAGATGTGTGTAAACTACACTCACCGCGTGCACACAACCACTGCAGCCAATTCAAACCAGTGCAGCCGTTACCGCGTGCGTCTGCACTCAAGCCCCGCCCACTACATTCACTGCGCCACGCCCCTCGGTGGGCATTGTCTTCTCGAGCTTGTAGCGCGTCCCTCTTCTCTGCTAGCGCTATTTTTACTTGTTTTAAGTGTGTAAATAAAGAAGTTATTTTACATTTTAAACCTTCAGAAGCCTTTTCAGTCACTATCAATTTTTCTTTAACCCTGTTACCAGTACCAGAGAACATTCAGCTGTAGTTTAACGTGTCTGTGTGTCAAATAAATTCATCATAACTTGGAAAGGGCTAATTCACATAAAATTTACATTTACATTTTCAGCAAACGCTTTTATCCAAAGCGACTTACATTACAGTACACAGTCTGAGCAATTGAGGGTTAAGGGCCTTGCTCAAGGGCCCAACAGCAGCCACCTGGTGGGGATTGAACCAGCGACCTTCTGATTACTAGTCCGGTACCTTAACCACTAAGCTATGCCTTGCCCTATAAAACAATCTCTTAAATTCATATAAAATCTAAATTATACAAGTCAAATCAACAATTCTGACATACAGTATATGTCCATTACTGTTGCTAAAATGCCTGATTTATTTAAAATCAAGGTTATGTGAGATTATTTTTAGGGCTATCAACTGAAAGGTTGATAGTTCCAATCCCAGCTTTGCCATGCAGCCACTGTTGGGCCCTTGACTCTCTCTGCTCCAGGGGCGCCGTACGATGGCTGACCCTGCGCTCTGACCCCAGATTCCAAACAAGCTGGGATACACGAAGAAATAATTTTGTTGTACTTTACGTCTTTATATGTGTATGACAAATAAAGGCATTCTATTCTATTTTATCTATCTATCTATCTAAAAGAGCAGTTGTAGCCTAGTGATTAAGGTAATGGACTAGTAATCGAAAGGTTGCTGGTTCAAGCCCCACCACTGCCAGGTTTTTACTGTTGGACCCTTAAGCAAGGCCCTTAACCCCCAATTGCTTAGATAATACACAGTACTGTAAGTCGCATTGGATACTCATCTTTTTCAAGGGTGTCAAACATTCTGGAGCTGACTGTCTGGTCAGTGCTTCGATTTAATGTTTATTATACAGTACACTTGTCTTTCTATACACTCACTGACCATTTAAATCCACCATATACACAAAAAGTGATGTGAATCCCCATCTAATTTTAAATTAATCTGTTTCAACCACAATAATTGCTCAGAGGTGTGATAAATCAAAAGTTTCCAACTTTGCAGCAACCTTAGGGAAGGCTGTTTTCTGTTTCAGTATTACTGTGCCCCTGTGCACAAAACGGGTATATAAAGACACAAAGAAAATCTCAGTTCAAAGAAACTCCAAGGGTCTGTACAGACCCTGACCTCAGTGCGAATGAACAGCTTTGGAATAAACTGGCTGGCATGACAGGAGAGGATGGTCAGAACAGGGCAAAATTGAGATGACTGAGCTGCTTTGGTGACCCCTAACAGGAACAGCTGAAAGAAGAAGAAGTGTACTTTTTCATAAATGCACTTGTTCATAAGCTTTCAAATCACATAAAGTGGAGCCCAAAGGTCTGAGATCAATAGTAAAATGCTTCTATTTCGCATTTGTTTCCAATTTGTTGTGCTGTTTTTCTTTAAAAATGTAACGAATTTCATGAATTTCGAAAATTCTCGGTGATATTTAAACAACAGAAACCTGAACGAGCTTCTGATAAATACCACAGACATGTTCACTGATGGTTTTAGATTTCTGTGGCCATACATTTATTTCCTGTAGGGCAACTGCTGCTCTGTATGCTTTGGTTATATGTGCCTAAGGTCAGTAGGTATAACAGCATTTGCCACACTCATAACAATACAACACACTACCATGTTATAACTATAGTCTTATCATTGCACCACCTAAATTATATCTGGTTATTGAGTATCCTTTGGCATTGGCTAACCTTTATTTATTTTACATAATGCACGCTTTGACCACCCGAAGTCTCTATAAGGTCATCCTCAGTTCAGTTGCATGCAGGGGGCTAACCAATGTATTATTTTGTGTCTCTTTACTCTTCATGGCCCCGGTTTGACTGTTTGGGCAAAGACTTTAAGTCAAGGCTGCTTATTAGTAAAACAAATTAACCTTAATAAACATTGCATGTTTAATGCCTTCTTTATTTCACATTACAGCATCCCAGGATCTAACACAAGACTTGAGGATCCATGTTGCTGCACGGCACCCACTGTTTCACTTGCACCACTAAGCCTCCCACTAGTAATGATCATTCAAATAATATCTTTTCAAAAAAGAAGCCCTGGATTCTGTGTTAAAAGCCTGGTGTTTAATCATTTGCCTGTGGAAATAACTATAAAGATTTAATAACATATGCAAATTGTTAACGCCCTTACCCCACAGACACCCAACCCCTTCCCCTGTTAACTGGTGATTTATGACTTGCACTTCCATAATGGATCAACATTCACTTTTGTTCATGGCACTCTTTTTTGTTAAGCCACAGATGAGCCAAAACATCCTAACATCCTAGGACCATCCTAATGTGCTGTCAAAAAACTCTGACCCACCAGACATGGACTCCATGTCATCTGAAAGAGTCCTGTGGTATCTGGTACCAGGACATTACCATGAGGCCTCTTAATTTCTGTTCATTTCAAGGTGGATCATCTTACAGTGCTTCTTTGTTCAGCTCCGTCCATGTAAACTTGGAGAAAACATGATTTGTCCAACCAGTCAACCTTCTTTCATTGCTTTCATGTCCACTTAAAATGCCTGTGTGTCCATTGTAGGTGCTTTTGATGGAGGACAGGAGTTAGGATGGGCACTTTGACTGGCCTGTGACTATGCAGCCCTAAACGCAAAGGGTTCGATTCACTGTTTATTGTGAAACATTCACCTCATGACAAGTATTAAAATGATCTGCAATTTGAGCCACAGTAGCTCTTCTGTTGGTCTTTACAAATTGATGTAGTCTTTATTTCCTCTGGCATCAAAGCTTCTGTTGGCAAGTACATCTTTAAGATGTCTAGTTTTGGCCATATAGTGGAAAAAAAATCACAATTCATTACAAACTTTAAAGTTTTTGTACATTTATCAGCTTACAGCTTAGTTAAAGGAAATATTAATTGACGTACCACTGCATCAACAGTCATGCAATAAAGAGTTAGACAGCAAGAAGCCTTGGAGCTGCACAGCTCCATTAATATGAGTTTGATCTCAGCCTCTGGTTGATGCTCCGCAATGGGTTTTAAAAAATATTATTATTATTTTACTTATACTGGTACAGCATATCAATAATTGTTATCATGTCAGATTTTCTTATCCCAGGATGCCGTCATAACATTTTATTACCAAGCGACCATGTTAATATATAATCACGTTGACGTAAGATCAAAGAATGTTAATATCTCTTTAGGGGTTTCGCTCTTTCTCTCTGGTGCACTTTCTCCATTCAATTTACATTTTATAGCCGTTATTACCCCAGAGAGTCCCCACTGCTGCTCTATTCTGTCACCTCATTCACATTTGCATTGTCCTCCCTCACACCTCCCACCGGCGGGTTTTGATGGTGATCATGAGCCTGAATGTCCTGCTTTGAACAATGGAAACACATGGCACTGCTGCAAAATGTGGAGAGTGCTTGGTTTTTGCAAGCTGGAAGAAATCCACACCTATTTTCACCTACATTCATTTTTTGCTTAAGTACAATTTTCAAGTGGTATAATCTTTATCATGTGGATGGTTCTGTAGTAGTAGAAAGTAGGTATGAGTAGATATTCATTTCTGGTGTACGATTCCTTTCACAACCAAAGGTATTTTGACCAAAGGTACGTAGAGATGCCTACAAATTATTAAGTTGAGGCATTTTAGGCACACCCATTGCTAACAGGTGTACAAAATAAGTTGCTTCCAACTTTGTGACAACAGTTTGGAGAAGCTACCTTCCTGTTCAAGCATAACTGTGGCCATGTGCATGAAACTAGATACATACATGCAATGTTTGGTGTGGAGGAATTCCAGTGGCTCATATAGATCTCTGACCTCAACCCCATTAAACATCTTTAGAATGAACTGGAACTTTAATTGCATGCCAGGCCTTCTCGTCCAACTTTACTGCATGATCGCACAAATGCTTTTGACAGATGACTAAATAGGCTCACATTCCCACAGACACACTTCTCAAGTTGTTGAAAGCCTTTCTAGAAGAGTCAGTGCTGTTATAGATGCACAGGTGGACGTTTTGAAATAGGAATTCCAACAAGCTCATGGTCAAGTGTCTGTATATTTTTGGCTATGTAGTGTATCCTTGTTTATGCTAAAATATATCTATTTTTTGTTCATATGTATTGAATTTTTAAGATACTATGTGTAAAGTTGAAGTGAACATTTTAATTGAAAGTAAACTGAGAAACAAGAACAAAAGTGATTGAGCACACACACTGATTTACCAAAATATTAGAACACCAAGAACTCAGAGCTGTTTTTACAGGATATTACTAGACAGGTGGTCCTAACATTATCCAAAATTGTGTTTCTGTGTTCAGAGAGTATAGTTAACATTTTTTTTTTACATGCCACAATTATATTCAAAAGTGATATTGTGTCTGGCTGAACATAAATTAGGATCCTGAAAACTTCTGAGGAAACTCACCCCTACAGCATGCTCTGCAGGACATGAAATGACCCACTTGACAGAAATTGTAAGGCAGCGATGAGGCCCGGTATAGTGAGGCAGCAGAGATCTCATTTTGTACCACGGAGGATAGAAAAGGGACAGAGCACGGAGGAGGAGGAGGTGTCATTCTGCCGACTGGCAGGAGGTGCAGAGCCCATTAATATTTAGCCCAGTGTCAGTCAGTAGCCAGACTAATGCATGGATGCTTCATTACTTCATGTGATTGAGTGCACATGACATCAAGTTAACTCTTTGTTCACGTTTAATTAAAATCTTTTTTTTGCCACATTCTAAATTTGCAGCTTCTCTGTGTACACATATTTGTATAATTTTTAGAATATCATGAGTATGAAGAAACACAATAACTTCATAATCTACTGATATCATGTAATAGGCAAACACTGATATTTACCTTTTCCTGTGCATGCAATTAGGTTAGACATTAACTCTTTGTTCTGAATTTACAGCTTCTCTGTGTTAACATTTCCATATCTGTTTCATTTTTTTTAATATGAGTATGCAAAACACAATCATTTCATAATCTACTGATATCATGTATTAGGCACACTCTAATATTTACCTTTTCTTGTGTGTACAGTATGGACATGATTAGGCAGGAGTAATGAGAATAGGGAGCAGGTTGAGGAGAGCCTGAAGAGATGTAGGTGTGCACTGAAGAGAAGGGGAATAAAAGGTAACAGGAGTAATTTATTTTACCCATGAATGAGAGGGAGGGCGGCAGAAAGGTGCAGTAGCAAGGAGCTGAGGCGCTGAAAGTGGATGAGATTAAATGCTTAGAGTTGAGCGTACAAAATATTAAAGAGTGTGAAAAACAGAGTGCAGGGTGCAGTTGGTGGCGTTAAGTAGCAAAAGTAATTTTTAATAGAAGGGGGATCAGCCAGAGTGAAAAGGAAAGTTTATAAGACAGTAGTGAGGCCTGCTGTGTTGTATGGCTTGGAGGAGGTGGCACTGTCCAAAAGACAGGGGACAGAGCTGGAGGTGGCAGAGATGAAGATGCTGCAATTCTCATTCGGAGTAAAGAAAACTGACAAGATGTTTAGGATACAAATTTAGGGACAGGGGGTGGTTTGAGCATGTGCAGAGGAGGGATGAGAGTATATACATAATTTAAAAATGTGTACTTTCTTTATAGAAGTTGTTCTATATATTCTTATAGAAGGATGAATCGATGTCACTTTTGTAACAGTACTCTGGGACATGGTGCTCCTATTAAAGTTGTGATCCTGCCATCTCTCTGCCTACACGTCTGTAAAAAAGTATATGAGTGTCACATTCACTGCTATACTTGGCTCTATTAGACAGTCATGCTCTGCTTCAGGAAAACGAAGCTCCAAAACAATTCATTCATTCAATTTAATTGCTTCTTTCTAGTCAGGGAGGCAGCAGACCCCCTGAGAAACACAGAACAGGGCATCAATCCATCGATGGGTACTACATTTACTTATTAACTTATATCTATGGGCAACTTAGAGCAGCAAACTTAGAGCAATCTTCAAGATATTTCTGAGAGGTGGGAGGTAGACAGGGTGCTGAAGGAAACCCATGTGGACACATAAAGAACAAACAGCCTCTAGATTGTGGCTCAAAACATCCAAACTAATGGTCTCTGTCTCTATTATTATTGTTGTTAAATCTTCATGAAACTCTTGTCTCTCCAATATGATGTCATTTTGTTGGGAAAGCTGTCTGATGGTAGTTTTGAAGACTTGGTGACCTCAAGATGCATATTGTTTCTGTAACTCTTCAACTGGCTTTCAGGTGATGCAACATTCTTTTACACTAAGCCACCACCGCTAAGATACAAGTTCGAATCTCAGCTGTGCTATCAGCCAGCCCGTCTACACATACATGATTGGGCGCAAGTCAGAAATACCTTGAACTTCCCGAAAAAAAAAACATAGCCAGTGTTTCCTGGTGGAGCTGGGTCCACCATGACTTGACTGGTTTGTAGCTGTTTAGCGCAAATAGATCTAGGCCAGTTTTTTTTTTTCAGAATTGTGGTCACCACAGCAATTTTAACCCCAGAGGAACAGCTGCAGATGCAAATGAGCTTATTGGGAAATATAGACTGAGATTACAGGATCAAATCGACAGGAGGATGAGTTAGACCTCATAATGATCTTCTTGAGCTTGTGTGAGCAAATCTGCACAGTGGGTGAACACGTAGCCTAAGCTTCCTTTGCTATGTAGACTATTTAGTACAGCTAACTTAATTTCTCAGAAGGATAATTTTGCTAAAGCTACATACCTGTAGTTTCAGAGTAACATGTAGCTTAGCTAAATATATTTTTTAAGTAGCATACTTAACACTATTAACACCTGTCCACCATTGTTAATCACTATTGGGATCTTATTCTGTTCTTTATGTTGTAAATTACAGTGAGATTTTAATGAGCACTTTGTTCTGAGACTCAGGCGTAGCAGACAATAAATGATCGTCTGCACTGATGATGAGTTCACTTATTATTAATTCATACACAATCCAGTCTTCTGGTTATAACAGAATTCAGACACACCTACAGTATGGATGGGTTACTAACAACTCACTATATTTGCACACTGTAAATGTTTACTGTTAATTAATACTAGATTTATACTTACACTTTAAAGCTAAAAGTATGTGGACACCCCTTCCCATTACCAGGGGTTTCAGCCACTTCTGGTAACAGGTGTATGAAATTAATACACAACTTTATTTATTTATAAGCTTTCAAATTTGTTTCAACAGTTTGGCCAAGACAATTTCCTCTTCCAGCACATTGCATCTGTGCACAAATTGAGGTCAGTGGTATGGTTTGATGAGTTTGGTGTGGTCTTTTGGCCTGCACAGAGACCTCAACCTCATCAAACAGTATTGGGAAGAATTAGAATGTTGATTGCAAGAATAGGTACAAAATCCCAGAAACACTCTAACAAAATCTTTGAGAAAGCCTTCCCAGAAGAGTGGAGGCTGGTATAGCTGCAAGGACGAACACAATTTAAGCACTTCATGATATTCTCCTACCACAAATGACTGTCTGATAATATATACTGCCATGATTATATGTAACATACAGTATAGTGGGTAAAGTACTGGACTCTTGACTGAAAGGTTGCCGGTTCAAGCCATATCCCTCCAAGTTGACACTGTTGGGCCCCTGAGCAAGTCCTCTAACCTTCAGTTGTTTGAATTGTATTCAGTGACAGTTGTAAGGTGCTTTGGATAAAAGTCTCTGCTTTTTCTTATTAATGCCACGTCTTTGGTAAATACAAATCTTTATTGCATGAAGTCATGGTGGTGTCGCTAATGTCATTTCTCAGAAGTACAGTATTACAGCTGAGCTACATTTTTATGGAGTAACTTTTTTCACTTTTAAGGTAGCACGCTCAACACTGCCTGTCGAATTCATATTAATAGTTATTGGGAGCTTATTCGGTTCTTTATGTTGTAAATTACAGTGAGATTTTAATGAGCACTTTGTTCTGAGACTCAGGCGTAGCAGACAATAAATGATCGTCTGCACTGATGATGAGTTCACTTATTATTAATTCATACACAATCCAGTCTTCTGGTTATAACATAATTCAGACACACCTACAGTATGGATGGGTTACGATTATTGTCACTAGAATATACTGTTCAAGAGTCAGGGCTCTAAATAGGGAAAATGTAAAATTACCAAGTGATGGCTTAGTGACAACTCACCCATAAATAAAGTACAAAATAACTGATTTCTCTACCTCATAAAGGGTCAGTGTTAATGACTCCACAATCTAAAAGAGACAAAATGGGATTTATAGGATGGTAGCAAAGAGGAAAGCACAGCTAACAAAGAGAAACATCAGTTCTTATCTGTCATTAAGGAAAATAAAACACATGTACTTCACATGTTATGTACTACACATAATCAAATATGTGATTGGAATTATGATGGTGTTGGGGGGGCTTTGCTCTGTCAGGACTTGACTGACTTGCTGTTATTAATGGGACAATGAATTAAACTCATTATTAGAAGATTATTAAGAAAAATTTAAGATTATTAGTCCATGAGCTGACTCTGAGGTGTCAGTGAGTTATGCAGCCGACAATAAATGTAGCTCAGACTTACATGAGAGTAAAGAATGCCTTTATTTGTAACATATACATATGCTTGTGTGCAGTACAACAGAATTCATTTTTCTGCATATCTCATCTTGTTTGGAAGCTGGGGTCAGAGTGTACGGCATCCCTGGAGCTGAAAGGGTAAAGAGCCTTGCTCAAGGGCCCAACAGTGGCTGCATGTCAGACTCATGCATGTTGGACTCAATACAATTACTTTATTTTATATTTTCAATACATATTCTAAATACTACTATTTTGTTATTTTGTAAGTCCTGGGAATTGGGGCCCAGGGTTCAAAGCTTGTCTCTGGTCACAGTTTGTTAGTAATTTGATATCTTCTCCCTGTGTCCCTTTGCGTAGTTCTCATTCATGGCTCTGCTTTTATTTATTGCACTTCCACTTTTACAGTAAGATACAACAAGTTCTTTCTTAATCTCTGCTTATTTAAGATTTTTCTCAGACACCTTTCAGCACTAAGATGAAATGAATGACTGCTTTCTATGAAGTAGGTTTGACTTTGTGTGCTTGAGTAGATCTCACAGATCAAACGGAAATCACTTGTTCTGACTTGTTCTTGCACAGCAGGTGAGGTACAAGACAAAATAGGAATCGACCTACGATGTGAACTGTTGGAGGAGGAATACATTCTACTGCATGCTGTATAACAAACACTGCATGCTCAAAATGAGGTGTCCCTTTAATTTAGATTTATTTTTTAAATTTCGAAGCCAAAAGGCTTTCAGGTACTGTCAAGGGTTAATACAGCTGTTTTTACTATACTGTAGATTCTTTTGGCTAAACTGCTAATCATGTTCACAAAGCAGGAGACACAATGCTTCCCCTAAAGAAACTTGGAAAATGGTTTACATGCATGTTTACAAGAAAAAGGGAATGGTTTACATGCTTTATAATTAAGGATCAATGTTTCATATCTGTCTGTTTCCTCTTTTAAAAATCATTTGCATGTATTTTTTTTTACCATAAGAGCAGCTGTGAGGTCGGGCACTAATAATAGATGCAAAATCCTCACTTATAGTCAGTTTTTAAAATAATGTTAAGATTTTACATTAAGTAGATGCTTTTACCCAAAGTGACTTACAATTGTGACCATGGTGTTCAAGGGTCCAGTCGTGGTAACCTGGCAGATATGGGGCTTAAACCAGAACCGTTGGATTACTATTAAAGTTTCTTAAATGAGTGCTCTGTGCAGATAAAGTTCTTCCACATGAATCTTTCCAAACTAATTTATGGACTGTTTTTTATACATGGAGCATTGCTATGCTGAAACTGCCTTTCTCAAACTGTTGCCATGAAATTTCATGCATAAATGCTGTATGTTGTGTAAGTAAATTTCCCTGAACTGGAATCAAATTAGAGCAGCTCAAACCATGCAAACATTTTTAGACCATAAGTAATCCTTCACCAAACTTCACAGGTAGCTCTAAAACGTAATAAAGATAAAGATGAACCAAAAGATGTACAGCGTGTCTTTAAATTAAATGTGTGTCCCTAAACAGATGATACCACAATAATGAAATCCAAAACATAAACATGACAGAACTGATCTGATTATTTTTATTCGTGTCCTTTGTCAAGATTTACAGCCTCCACTGAGATTCAGACAAAAACCAAAAACAGGACCAAAACCTGTTTGGAGCGAAAAAGATGAGACAGGCAACCAACAATAGAGAGCAGATGTGAAGACTCCACCTTAGATACTGAAGGAGATCATTTGCAACAGAATGGGGTTAGATCCATTGATTTCTGGGGATTTCTGGGTATATCAAATTATTTAAGACTGACTTACTCAATAGTGAGTAGTTTGAGTCCACTTGTCCACATAAAGGGTCGCTGCGAAGCTATTCTGATTGATTACCGGATCAATATGACGGAACACTTGTCTTCTTATAGGAGTGGTATTCTAACAAGAGAACAAGGCCTTCTGAATGGTTTAATGAGTATAAAAATGACTTGCTATGGACCACCGAATCGAATTCAAATCTAATTAAATGCTTACAGGAGATTTTTAATGATGAGTTACACAGCGCTCATCAGCACCATAGTCAAAACACCTCCTGAGGGATAATCTTTTAGAAGAATGGTGTTCCATCCCTCCAGTAAAGTTCCAGAGAATACGGAGCGGAAGTTCCAGAGAATCACAGCCCATGGGTGCTGTTCTTGTGCCTTGTCGAGGCCCAATATTTCACTTAGAAACTTGTTCAGGATGCACTTTGGATCACTGTAGTGCTCGAGGAACATGATGAGAAATTCAGTCGAGCATCTGTGGAATGTCCTGGACAAACAGAATCTGCTGGTACTAGAATGTACTGGTACCAGATCACATGACCCCTTCAGAGATCTTGTGGTGTACATGGGGGTGCAAGAACAAACTAGTTGGGTAGATTTGGCTCATGTAAACTTTTAATACATAATATCGTTTACAACATCCACTGAAAGTGATTTTAAACACTGATAAAAAGTGTGATAGTGATGACTAATGCAAATCTTCTAAAAGCTTTGTTGTAGTTCCATAGAGGACTGTTCAAAATGCCATCCTACTATTATATGATTTTCATATGCCCCCTGGCAGTTTCCGAGAGACAAAAATGCGCCTTTGCCCTTCCCAAAGATGGTCACATTCCAAACAGAGGTCAATACCCAACCTCCCCAAAAGTCCAAACAAGTTCTTATCCAAAGATCTCACACCCCCAACACCACCAATAAAAAAGACACACACGCCCTCTCTCACCCACCCTTCTTTCCTTTGCCTTTTATAACACTGCTGATGAAACTCTGCTAATTTTCCACCTTAATAGACTGCTCATTTATTTTTTATGCATCCTGCACAACACATCAATCCTTCACAAGGCATCAAACATTCGCTGACACTCACAACTTTAAGTAACTTATCTTTTTGGGAGGTGGGAGGCAACCAGAGAACACAAAGAAACCCCACACAGACACTGGGAGATACCATGCAAAATTCCTTACAAACGATCCGCATAGGTAATGATCAAAACCAGGCTATAAGGGCTAAGAAACAGCTTTTAGTCTCACCCCTTGTCTGGTCTGGCACTTCACAGACAGTTGGATGTGTATGAGGGTGGAAAGGCTGGATTGGGAGCTTCCACCTCTTTACTGTTGTTACAGCATCGTGTTAGAGGAGGCATGTACTAGCATGCAGCCTTCTCTTGTCAGCAAGGTTGTCTTGATAAGTTGGAAATCGCGAGATCAATGGGGAATTAAATGTCCAGCTTAGGGGAAAAAGTGCAAAAGCTGCAGATAACACACACACACAGTAAACAAAGAAAACTACTGTATCATAATAAGGTAAATATTTTTTATGATGCTCTTAAGTTGTTCTCAGGATTGATTACTGGATTCAGCGCAGGCACATTTTGTACTGCCTGGTATAGATTTCCTCCAATGCATTAGTGTTAAATTAATCTTACGCCCATTATAACTCCAGCTTACTTTTAGGAGCAGTCTTATGAATATTTTATATTTATAAAATCAGTGAGCAACTTGTTTTTAAAGTTACATCTGATTAAAACTTAAATGAGTCTGGAAAATTCTGACAAGCATATTTTAAGACCAAGGTTTTGTCTGGCTATTGTACAGGGGGAAGTCAGTGCTGCACAACTCCCGGCTAACTTTGTTTGGCATGTGGTTTTAAAGTTACAAGAACTGGCACAGGGGGAAAAACAGTGCTGCACAACTCCCAGGTAACTTTGTTTGGCATGTTCACCCTTCGTCTTTATGTGGGTTTTCCTTTGTGTACTCTAGTAGCCACCAAACTTTTGAAAACATATGGGTAGATGGACTGCTTTAAACTGTGATGTGGTATAAGTGAGTGATTAAGTGATGTGTGTAGATGCTCCATATGTGGCACGGGAACCAAACACAACCCTGACCAGGCTAAAGAAGGTACTAATAATAAATGAAAATTTACATTTTTCAAAAACTGGAAACAATTTTTTGAATAATTACATAATTATTTCATTAATTATTCATCTTAAAGCCATAACAGATAAACACATTGAACGAATACACACAAAAATAGACAGAATGTCGAGATCCATTAAGACTCTGGAGCTTACTACCCTGGCATAATAATTAATACAGCCCTAATGCTGCCTAATGCTGTTTAGCAGGCTTACAACTAAACAAGATTATAGCCCTTAAAAACTAATAAATCACACACAGCTACAATAATACATTGAAAGAATTGATTCAAACATGACAGGGACTATTTTATTAAAAGGGACACGGTAAGCTAATTAAACCCCCCTCTCACCAGTTCCTATGCACCTGCATATGTCAAATGTCAGATTTGGTGAGGGTCTAAGGTTTTCCCCCTAGTCAAAATACTGCCTTAATTCAGTCCTGTTGTCTTCCTCTGAGCAACACTTCCTACTCCTTTAATTGAATAATGTGGCCTACCTGACCTCTAGTCTACTTCAAATAAATACATTTGTCTCACATTTGTTAAATATCAGGATTAAATCTCAGTTTCCCTACACAACATTATTGGCAAAGTGAGAAGAAATGTTCGATCACCCCAGGACAGGGTGCAGTTTAGCCTCTTTTTGCTTGAACACTCAAAGGGCAGACCTTTGCTTCGACGGCCATAATGTGTACCATGCATAATGTAACGCTGAGTCTTACCCTTAGCACAGCCTGAGGGGAGTCTGTGTTAGGTTTTGGGATAGGATGTCTACTTCTTGTTCTGAATTATTAAAGGAGTGTTCTCCCCAGGCGTCGGGCATGTGGCGAGGGCCGAGCACTCTAGATGCACACAGACCAGTAACAGCTGCAACTCTGCCACAGGCTCCTCAAACCCTCCGCTCACCACGGGCTGCATGTTCGTCTGGAGCGGCGCACCACACATACACCATTGTCAAAATGTCCTCCTGTGGGCTTCCTGTTTTTATGGACACTCGATCCCTTGATTATTAGTCTCACCTGGGTTTCATTTGCTGCAGCTGTTTTTTATGTTTTGTCAGTCAACACTGCGCATGGAGCTTGTTACTCTGCTATTTTGCAAAATCATTCATGTGTTTACTTTGTATTTTCCTACCTTTAATTAACAAAGTATTTTAAATTAAAAAAAAAGTGTAGGGAAGGGTATTCCTGGGCTGCTCTAAGTACCCCCAAAAGCTGGGTGAATTTTGACATAGTATTTGTGATGTACAGTCAAAGGTTTACATACACCTTTAAAGGTTTGGAATGGTATGATAGTTTTGGGGTTTCAACATATTTTAAAACTGTTTTTTCTATGTGACTAAATGATTGTCTTTCTAAATCAAAAAAGTTTAACAAATTTAAGTTTAATGTGGGTTTTAAATGTAATAAAAAAAATAAACCATGTAAAAAAGATACCATTAGCAACTTATATATTCAAAGGTGATGTAGAAAATTCTATAATGTCATTTAATTTGCTGTACGGCCTTCCAGAAACTATTTTCAGATTGACTGTGACCACAGGCAGGTTTACCTGAACATATTAAAAACTACATGGAACAGTGGACTCTTGCCAAGGTCAATACCTTTTGCTGAGAGAAGATTAGTCCAGAATCACAGAAACGCAGAAAACTAGTAGCTGCTGAGAATGAGTGACACTGTTAGTAGTCAAGCTTTATACCCCCCATGTTCTTACAGGCTTCACATAAAGAAAGAGACAAAGAGGGTCATGGGCTTTTTTCTTGCATGGCCCCTAAGCCCCATGTAAAGCTTTCTTGAATGTAGACAATGTCATCAATGCTCAGGCAGACTGAAGTTCATATGACAGATCCATCCTTGGGTTTTCTTTGCTTGGATTACATCTGCCATCCAAACTAATCTCCTGTTAGCTACAGGTCAACATTCTGACCTAGTCAGGATAGCACTGGTCCATGTACTTTATAACATGTGTAGTTAAAGACTTATGGGCAAAGAAAATGTGGAGTGGTGCTACATTGCCCTGCTTGCAGTCTGGTCCTGTCTTTCACTGAAAATTTTTGACACACTATAAAATGCAAAATAAGACAACTAAGGCCCTGTACATTAACCCAACTGAACACTTGCATAATAATAATAAAAAAATCCTTTAAAAACTGGACCAAAACTTTAAAACTCTGTCCTCAAATGATTTGGAAACAAATGTTTTATTTTATTATACAGTATAAAGTCAAAATAAATTATATCAAATAAATCATATGCTTCTAAATGTATGGCGACAGCTTGGGAAGGCCCGTTTATGCTTTAACATCATATCAGAACTGTTCTGCCATTTATTAATAGAAAAAAAATAAGCACTAATTAATAGCAAGGAAGTGATTAGTAGACATACTGTTTTTTTAATCAATTTTACAACAACCCTAAATTTAAACCATTTAAAATGTTCCTGCCAGAAACTGTATTACTGCACTAACGATGTACCCATTTCCCCTTTTCTAAAGTGAACTGAAAGACATTTCAGACGTTTATAAATTATTAATGGGAACTGAGGCGCTCTTTCTTCCTGAGCTGTTCATAATGAGATGAGTGCATATTTTCACTGCTGGAGAGTAAACCATTCATTGTTTTCATAAAACCATCTCACAAACCAGTCAATATTAATTATTAAGCTACTTAAGAGCATCGTCACTGCATGGTTTCAAAGCACTTTGTTCATCTAGTGTAACTAGTTTTCTGTCAAAAATAGTCAATAACTTAAACTCTCCTCTCTTTAAATGCTACTTATATTGACAGTATTGTAAAAAAAGTATTGTACCCTTCTGATATTATTTTCTTTCTAATTTTACATATTTGTCATGTGAAATAAGTTTCCAATTTTCATACGAGGTGTAATATGACAGGGAAAAACATAAATAAACATAGTTTTAAAATGTTTGTTACATTTATTCAAATAAAGACGTTATGGAACACCATATCACCAGGTTTAGACCATCGTTTGATGCAACAACTGCAACCAAACGCAATTCACTGTCAGAAGATTTTGTGCCACTTTTTCCTTCAAAACAATTTTAATTTCATGTTGGAGTAAGTTTTAGATCATGAATTAATGACCAGACATCCTTATCCTTCTGATTTTAGTAGTATTTGCTCAGGGTTTGAAGCAGCATAGCATCCTCACACCATCAAACTACCACCACGATAGTGACTACACTTACTGTAGAGTCCCAGAGCTTCAGAAAGAAATTGGTACCTTGTCCAGACTGAAATATTCTGACTTTCCCATCTGTTTAACTAATGTTTACATTTATTTTTGCTGGCAGTAATAAAGCCTGAGTGTGTTCAGTGTTATCTAACTCAATTATCAATAAACTTACTGGTTGATTTAGGTACTAGACCAAATATGTTTTTACAAATGTTCGGTTGAAGTTGAGTAACTTTTAATACGTTGAATAAATGACATTATCATTAATAGTAGTAGTTTAATAATAAACTCTCAGTTTCTACACAGCCACTGCCCAAACTGAGCTGGTCGTCATCGAGGCTCAGTACCGCCATCTAGCGCCGCCACCCGCTTATTACAGCTAAAGCCGTTTCACTCTTCCCTGATGATAACAGAACATTAGCGGTAGCATTAGCAGTTCCGAGAGGAAAATAAAACCGAAATAGCTCTTTCTTTACTTTCATGTAGGGGAGAGCAGTGTGTCATGATCTATGAGTGAGGTATTTATTACTATAATGAACTTAGTCTGAGGTTTTTGTTCAGAACCAATTATATAATAACAAAACATAATTTATCCCTTCCATCCTCTCTCTGTCAGCCATTCTGTCACTCACTGCTACATGTGTTTGGTCTCTCAGTCCTTGTTCATGTAAATGTAAAAAATACATGCTATTCTCTTTACATTTATAAGCACAAAGTCAAAAGAAAAGAGCTCTTATTCATCAAAACAGGCGGAATGAGCGCCTTAGTACGAGTACGCATGCGCAGATTTACGAAACTGACCTACGTTTAGCGTAGTGAATTTACGTAAAGTGCGTTCTTACTTTACGTGCATATAATTTACACTATCATTTCCATAAACTTGCTCCTATTCCTGTATGTAAAATGCAAACTATTTAAAAACTTACAATCTTCTGTCAAAAATTAAAGAAAAATTATTTTATTTTATTATTAAATTATTATTTCAAAGATAAAGTTTACCCAGCTAACAAAATTATGTTCTGAGAACGTTCCCCAAAAGTTCCATTTTGGTTGCGGGAATGTGGCATTGGAATGTTCCCTCAACGTTATTTTGTCCAGTTTTCTTGATGTTCTCAGAAAGTTTTTTCTAAAGTTATGAAAATGTTCATAGAACGTTACCTAAACCTCATTTGTAACCATAATTTAACGTTCTGGGAACATTGTCTTGGAATGTTCTAAGAACATTTAAAATAAGATCCTCTGAACGTTCCCTTAATGTTCCATTTTGGTTGTATGAATGTTTTATTAGAACATTCCCTCAACGTTATTTTGTCCAGTTTTCTTGATGTTCTCAGAACGTTGTTTTTAAGTTATGAAAACGTTCATAGAACGTCACCTAAACCTCATTTGCAACCACAATTTAACGTTCTGGAAACGTTGTCTTGGAATGTTCTAAGAAGATTTTAAATAAGGTCCTCTGAACGTTCCCTTACGTTCCTTCAACGTTATTTTGTCAGTTTTTTGTCAGTTTTCTCAATATTCTCAAGATATTTAATACAAGTTAAAGAACATACCCAAAAACATTTTTAAATGTTTTAAATGTTACTTTAACATACTTTTAAAATAACTACAGATAATGTTAATTTTATTATAAAAGAAGATATTAATATGCAGAATACTTTAAATGCTATTGAAGTTATGAATAAAAATCTGTTTTTTATTATGTAATAAAGGGTAAAAGTGTCAGTATAAGAGTTGTGGGTTGTGGGTTGTGGGTTACACTTGATAAAATACAACTTGTTTTGGAGCAATTTGATGAATATTTTAAAAGCTATTGTTATAAGTTATTAATATGCTGAATACTTTCAATGCTATTGAAGTTATGAATAAAAATCTGTTTTTATTATGTAAAATAACACGTGAAAACACGACATTTGTATTTCGCTTAAAGTTCTGTGTCGAGGCAGAGACGGTTGGTTAAAATAACGCTCTCAAGTCCAGTGCGGATGTGCGCATGTGCAGAACAAGGTGTCCGACCGTCCGTAGATGGAGACTGACGTGCTGTGTAAAGAAGAGAGCTTTGTGCAGAATAGACATAATAAAGCGTTATAAAGTAATTTAACTGAATGATATGTAATGTAATATTTGTCCTGTATGGATGGGTTCTGATAACCGCAGTTACCGAGGACATTTTGGAAAAATAATGGTTTATCTTAAATATATTATTAAATCAAATATTATATAAAGCAAAACTGTTCAGTAGGAAGCAATGAATTCAGTCTAACAGTGGTGCATCTTATGACCTCTTCAAATCAATGTAAATCAGTTGACTATTTTTCCTAATATGCGTCTAAAGAATATCACACACATACTCCTTTAAATTTCTGTTTTAACAAAAAACGTTAAAAGAACGTTCATGTAACGTTACACATTGAACAGAATATTTATCAAGGTCACGTAACGTTTATAGAACGTTCTATTAACGTTATTGTGATCACGTTTGCTCATTAGGAGAACTTTTACATAACGTTAGTGAAAGTTGTGGGAACGTTCCCTGTTAGCTGGGTAATCAGGGAGTTATCCTAATCACTTTTATCCACCACACCTGTACACATTCTATGTAAATTCATATATTGTACAATAACTGTATCTGGACTATATAATAATTATTTCAAATCTTATATTTATATTTCCCATTTTAATTTTTGTACATCTGCACATAAATACAACAGATGGTGCTGGTTTATGTAAGTTAATGTGAATATTTTTAGTATTCAGTGTGTAACACAACTGTGAGGGACTATGCACCTAAGATTTTCACTCACTTTTCACACCTGTGTTAATGTGAAATGAAAATTTCGCTTCTGCTTCTCCAACCTTGCACTGCTACAAAAGAGTAAAAAAGTCATGCACATGTCCCTGCTGCTACGGTGACGTCACATATACACGTGACTGACTGCTGTATGAGCATCTAGTAATGAGTAGTGGTGTGGGTGCGATACTGCAAAATCTGTTATCGATCCGATACCAAGTAAATACAGGGCCAGTATCGCCGAAGTTTTTTTTTTACTTTCATGTAAGGGAGAGCAGTGTGTCATGATTTATATAGTAAATGTATCATCAATATGCTATGACCACTAAATGATTCTGTGATTTTTACTTTCTACTGTTAATTAGTTAATCATGTGCATGTTAAAACCCAGGACAGCAAAGCTTTTAGGGAAATAAGAAGTACTTTTATTACTATAATGAACTAAGTCCCTTTATTGCACTTTCCTGGCTTTTTGTAAAATAAAATACACAAAATTATTAAATTCATTTTCAGTTTCGGTTTTTCATACAATCATATACAATAATACAATAACTAAATTTCCTCCTTTCACTGCACTTCTCTGGCTGACAAAAATTAAAGTACACGACATTATTACTGGAGAACAAATGTTTTAAAACTTCTTTATTAAATTTTTTTCATTTACTGCCATAAAATATCCTTACACTGAAGTATCGATCCCATTAGACTAGTATCGATCTGATTCCAATACCAACGTTGATATCGATGCTATCGATATTTGGATTGATCTGCTCACCCCTAGTATATAGTATAGAATTGATGTATGGATTTCTCTTAGCATGAGTTTCAGGTTGTATTTCTTGATGTAGTGATGGTAATGGTTTTCCAAAATATTTACAATGTAATTATTTATTAGTTATTCTTTGATTTAATTACTATCCCTTTAGAAAATTGTTGTAAGAGGGCCGCGTGCCATAGAGACAGGTTACAGAGTACAGGTTACAGAATCATGTCCATCTGCCTGGCATGGGCCACAGAGACGCAGATGGCTAACAGTGGCGACAATCAAGTTGGTCATTCGAAACATTAAAAGTTATTTCTTTGTTCTTTTGTTCATTAAATAAAGCTTCAAAAACAAATCAAAACATTTTTTTGTTATTGTATTTTACAAAATGTGATTAGTACTGTTGTCACTTTAACTGCAGTATAATAATCTCAGGACACTGAAAATAAATTT
The DNA here is from genome assembly GCF_030014385.1 of Trichomycterus rosablanca. NCBI lineage: Eukaryota > Metazoa > Chordata > Actinopteri > Siluriformes > Trichomycteridae > Trichomycterus > Trichomycterus rosablanca. Next base: position 23,829,344 of record NC_086007.1, read on the forward strand.
CAACGGGTAAAGATCATATTATATAAATATTAGCTTTGAACTAAGATGGTGTAGGACACTGCTTTAAAAGTTACTTTTAATATCTTTAGGTTAATAAAGACACTTTATGGTTAATAATTAGTAATACACATCAAAACATTCTAAATAAATAAATGATAATAAATCTGTTCTGGCTGGCCTGGGTCCTAAGAAGCTGCCAAGATTCTACTATGTGTTAAATTAAAGATGGTTTAAGAAGCATGAGATATCAGAAAAGATTAATGTTTCAGCTATGTACAACCTATAACAAACAGTGTAACAAAAATAACTCAAGATTTCTAAAAAAAATTCTAAAAAAGAAGCCCACGTGCCTGGTCAATATTCTGACTTAAGTCTAATTAAAACTCTACATATAAGTAAGTAAAAAGACCAGGGGAGATACTATTACATAAAATTTCCCCTCAGGTCCAGTGACAGATCAGTTAATCTTTGTTACTTTTCATCTGTGACTATAGACATACTAATAACCTATCATTATACTTGTGGTTATGTATAGTTTTTACTGGAAGCTTCCTTAAACCTGAGTATGATATAATGTTGCCTAAAATGTTTTTTTCCCCTCAGGCTGAATGGTCTCTGGATCAGAGAATAGCCCTAAAGGTTTCACATTGCTTTTGCTTTTGTTCATTTGCTTCTCACGCCCTTTTACTCAAAAACAGGGCTAATAAATAAGGTCACACAGTAAATGAGCCAGTCATAAAGGAAGACGAGGACCAACACCTCTCTAAGAAGGTAACATATTCAACATGAATGACACCCAGCAAAGATCTTATTGATTCCACTAGGGCAAACTGACAGCATATTACTGGAACAGACTATAATCATCACTCAGGTTCAGGTGGGTCAGCTGTTGGCTTGTCCAGTTTGCTGGGTTTTTAGGATAATGTGGTGGACACTGCTGGTGTGCGTAAATGTCCTGATTGTACATTGTGAGGATCGTACAGGCTTGGGTATATGCAGAGGTCACTCCACCTACAGAAAAGCAGGTATGTACTTTATTTTTACAGTTTGTTGAAAATCTGCTTTTCTTTCATTTATTTGATGCTTGTTAAAGTTATACTTATGTGCTGCTGAAATAGTCACATACCTAAGCTATGTTGTCTTTGCAACAGTAATTTGTACTGAATTACGGCTACTAGTAAAGTGGTGCAGGTCTAGAAAATAATTATGATTTTAGATGAAAAACTTTCTCACTTTAGTAGCTTTACAGACTTTGGATTTGGGCTCTTGTGTAATTCAAGATTTTCTGTCTCTTCCAGATGATTCGGATTTCAGCGTGACATGTGGAGCTGATAATATCTGTCTAAGCATTGTGCTTTGTTCGATCTACTATGAAGGCTTCAATGAATCTCTCATGGCCCTCAATGCTAAATTTAACATTCCAGTCTGTTATGGAGTTACAAACTTGGAAGCCAGCACCCCTATCCTGAAATTTAATTTCTCAATCTTTAGGGAAGAAATGTCACTGTGTGGAAGCTCTTTAGAGGTAAGAAGTAAAGATTGTTCCTCTCTGTATAAAAAATCTCATAGTAAAAGCTACGAAAACAATGAAAGAGGTTAAATTTTCTTCTAACAATAATGACACCTACGGCTTTACAGAGTCAGGTCAAATCTCAGGTTCTTGACAGTATGGATAGTGGCATGTTTTCACCTCTTTTCCAGACTTAGTCAATTATAACTGTATAGACACTCGACTGACCGATAGCACTGCTGAGATTTGAACCACAGATCTCAGCAGTAGTGGTCTAGGGTATTTTTGCCACTGTGCCACCCAAGCACCCACTTCCAGTACTTATATCCATTTTTAATTTACACTCAAAATGTCTTTATTATCTATATGGGTTATACTGTATACACCTGGTTAAACATTTTATTCGATTAGCTTTCAGACCAAGTGGACGCAGACCAGTACTCAAATACCTCTAAACTCCAATTTGTCAACATTTCTGGAAGCATCAACTCTTGGAAACCAAGTAATAATGTCACCCTACAGCGCGAACCTCTTGTTTATCAGTTCTCCTGCCTCTACCCATCGCAGTATTTGGTCAACAACACTGAAGTAAGCATGTGAGTACAGTTTAACTGCTGCAGGTCATGTACATTTTAAGTTTCCCAAACTCATCCTGCTGTTCTGTCAAAAACAAATTTTGTCTCAATAGGTTTGGTACAAGCCTCCCTGTCAGAAAAAACAAAGGAAGCTTCGTTAGTGCCCTCAACATAAATCTCTTCACTGTAAGAACTGGACTTTGTTTTTTGCCTTGATTGGCACAAATGATTACAACAGCACTAAGTAAATAATTGTTTTTTATTTTATTTTTTATTTTAAAGAATCGTCAATACACAACACCTCTTAAGATTCCACAGAATGGACTGAAACTGAAAACCCGAATTTATGTCCAGGTCAAAGCAGCACATCTTACTAACAGGTAATTTTAAGTTTAAGTTAATTGCTGTGTAACAATCACACGGTAGGTTATAGTTTGCAGATTGTTATGTGATTTTCTTCTAACTTCTTTTCTTTTTTTACCTCTTTGTTTCAAGGTTTAATGTGCTGCTCGATCGCTGCTACACAACAACGAGTCCTTATCCTACAAGCAAGATCTACTACGATCTTTTTGTTGGGTGAGTTCTTTTTATTGGGTCATCCCATGATGGCTAACTCCAGCATGATAATGCATTATATTACACACTTCAAAAAACATGACAATGGTTTCAGTGTACTTCAATAGCCTTTCCAGTCACCAGATCTGAATCCAGTAGCTTAAAAAATTTATTTTCTATAACTTCAATGTGTTCCTGAAAGCCTGAACATGATAGTTGAGAGGGTTATCTACATACTTTGTCATAAAGTGTATTGGTGGAAATATCTGAAAAAATGAATTTATGGAAATAGTTTAATTAAATCAAACATTTCTCATGTCAGTCACATTTTTAGAAAAGTCATCAGCATCATGGGGTCATTTTATAATTCACCTTGTAACAGATACTTTTTAATTCAGGTGCAAACGTGATGGGCAGACAGTCCTGTATTTAAACGGGGTGTCTCAAGAAGCCCGCTTCTCTTTCGAGGCCTTCCACTTTTTGGAGCACCAGAATTTGACCATCAGCACATACTACCTGCATTGTGTTACCCGACTCTGTGAGAACACCACCTGTATCTCTATGCTCCCGGTAATTATGAGAATGACCACATAGACACCAACCCTGAGGCTGTTTTGTACAGACCAGGATATGCACATCTGAGATTGTTTTACAGATAGCATTTACACAACTGGAACAGTAGTAGCTTAGTGGTTTGGGCTCTATAATATTTGCCAGAAGGTTGGTAATTCAAATCCCCATCAAGCACCTAATAAGTTATTTTAGGATGGTGTTAAATGCGTTCTCATGACAGAATTGACTCACATCAGTGTTCATACACTTTATCTTCAATTGTATTTATATAAAGCTTTGGACAATAGAGGTTTATATTAAAACCTGGTTGAAACTCTAAAGCCAGAGGAGACAGTGCTGAGAAAAAAACCCTCCCTAAAAGGAGGAAAGCTACTTACATTCACCAGTGAATTGATTATAAACAGTGATGATTGCTACAAAGCCAAAAAGGACCCTTCAGGACCCTGTTCTGCACTTCATACCTTTTTAGCCACAAGGTTTGTTTTGATCCACCTATCAGTCCAGGAAGACAAGTATCAGGGCTCCTCTTTGTACCATCGTCCAGGTGGTGGAATTAACTGTTGTCTCTTTCAACAGCTGATTCTCCTGCAGTTTTTAAAAGCTGCCTAAAGACCCACCAGGGTGTCCACATGTCAAAAATCTTGACTTGTATTTAATTGGTTTAAAGCCACCAAGAGGATGTCCACTACTTTACTGCGGAACGTTCGGTCCGAAAATGCTAGTTAATGACTAAGTTTGTTAACTAATGTATATAGTCCCGCTGGTGAATGTAAATACTGTTTTTTTCTCATCTTCTTCCAAAGTTAAATCTCCTTCTTCTGAGGCTAAACATTTGGTGGTACCACAGCTACATGAGAACCTTAAGGACATCATCATTCAACACTCAGTGGATAGTGTATCAGGAAATCTTTGAAACATCACCTAGTGTAATGACAGATAAACGACCTGTTATGTAATGCAAGAAGAATGAACTAACCGCATACATGTAATTGCACAAAAGATAAGCACTATACTAGTCTGCTCGTAACTGAACCACCTCAGGGTTAAGTATTGTTGTGCATGTTAATATGAAGTCTGATGTGTAGTATGAACCTACAATAGCTTGTACTTTTACAAGAGCAAGTGTTCTTCTAATAATTCTGTTATGTCTGTAACCTGATATTTTTTTTGTTTTGTTTTCTCAGAAGTGTATAAAGCCGGCGAAAATGGCACTCCAAACCAGCCAATATTCAGAAAATGTGGAAACTATTTCCTCAGGCCCAATCAAGACAAGACGTAACAGTGGTATGTTAATAATTGTTTATATTTGTTATTGTAATTGCTTTATATAGGAGGAACGAGGAAGTCAGCCCTATTCGGCCAATGTATGTGTCGTGTGTGTGGTGGGATTCGCATACAAGTGACCTGAATGATGTTAAAACAAGCCAGATCTTTGTGGCCAGACAACTGGGTTGGTATCTTAGAAACAGACAGCCATGGTGAGTACCCACTGACAGTGGTCTGGTAAGGGACTATCCAGGAACCACTGGTGTGTTTATTGAAGGCAGACTTATTGAGGGCAGAGGACATGAATGCTATGATGTCTGGTACAGACCAACAGAAGAGCTGGTGAAATGGTGAACATGCCACAAAACAGAGCTTTGTAGTCACAGGCCAGTCAAAGTGGCTATGCTACCTCCTGTTCACCAGTAAAAGCACAAACAACAATTAGACATAGAACAAGTACAACAATCAATCTTGTAACATACAGAAGTTGAAGGACCTGCTGGTTTCAGATACCACACTTCTACTACTACTACTACTACAACTCCTTCCTGTCTTGTTATGTCCATGCCTCAGTGGGTCAGAGCTGTTTTGACAATATGTTAGGAGGGTTGTCCTTTGTTTTTGGCTTATCAGTGTATACTTACATCTATACATACTATATTAATATAACTATATAAAATATTTAAATGACAAAATATCTTATTCTATCTTATATATTTTTTTCAGATGGCTTCTCACTTGCTGAATGTAGTAAATGTGTGGAAGGAGCTGCCATACTTTCATGTTTGTTGGGTTTCTGCTGTGCTGGACTGATAGTGCTCATTAAAATGTACATGCGTCACAGATGTGTTATTAGTAGGTGACCATCTCTGTTAAAGAATTGTTTTTGCAACTGTATATGATTAAACACCTTAATATTTACTTTTCAAGAAATACATTTCTTGAATTAAAGTATTTAAATTCTGTTTATACACTCACCAGCTTTATTTTGAAGCCCTTTGTATGTACACAATCTGTTGTTCTGTACTAGAATAGAATTAAAGCCCCATAGGAGAACCACAGAGCAAATATTACTTGGGTTTTGGACCATTCTCAGTACTGAATGAACACTAACATGGTGGTGTGTGTTACTGGTATTATTGCATCAAGTGCAGCAGGAGTCTGGGGTTTTAAAATACTGTTAAAATACACCTAATTTATTAAATACATTAGCCTTTTACCAGTGGACAATTTCATCAGTTATTGTATACCCCGAAAGTGCATCTTTATGGCAGGTGTAGCACATAAATTGGCTAATAAATGTACATACAAGTAAAGAACCCTTATAAAAAGCCAGCAAGTTCCCCTTTTTTTCTAACTATTGGGGTTTATGGGAGAGAGCAACATAAACAAATTATAATCTTCTGTCATACCACCTATTGATTTTAAAAAGGATGCATGTTTTGTTGAAATATGCACTGAAAGTTTATAAAAACAAAAACAAAAGTGTTTGAATACTTGTTTTCCTATACTATATAGTACTGCATTTAAAGCCTGATTATTTTAACATATTTTTTGATGTTGTCAGCACTCTCAAGGCCAAAACGTCTTCCACCCAGTTATTTGGTGAGTCCATCATTCTTTGCCATAAAGCTACCTCCTCCGCACATGAGTCCATCCAGTCCACCTTTACACCATAGCTCTGACCTATGAAGGAGACAGTGAAACAAAGTGGAGACAATTCCTAAGATCAGATGAAGTAACAACATGAGTCAGAAGATCTGCTGACATCTGGCCAAATGTATGCGGATACCCCCCACCCCAAGTTCAGGTGGTCAAATCAATTATATAAAATAAAGGACATCCCTCTAACTTTGTGGCCTTCCCCAAACTGTTCCCCTTGTGCAAAAAAGCAAGGCCCACAAAGATTTGATTTTGACGAATTTCTGTACCACAAAATACATACAGCATAAAATACATTTCTGTTAATAATTTTTACACAGCAGTTATCAAGGCATGAGGCTGATACACCTGAACTCAATAATTACTTTTGACCATATAGTGTATTTATACCTTTTCCTAGGCCGAGTCTGATCCCTCCTATCAGGTGATCACCCAGCCTGTCTCGGTCCCACACAGTAAGCTCCACACAAGCCTCCTTCAGGTCCTCAGCTCTGAAGCCGTCGTACACCATGGTGTGATTAAACACTGGGTTTGCTGTCCTCTTCAACACCCTTGTCTTCTGACGGCTCTTTTTGCTGGTGTCGGGGAGCACAAAACTATAGAGCAGAACACGCAAACATAAAGTGCACTTTTATAGACAGATATTAAACAGGATGAATAAATCAGATCGGTTATAATTTACATGGTAAATGGCTAGTAAGGGGTGTAAATAAAAACAGTTGTAATAAAATAACATCTATATTACAGCTACCAATGTAATAAACATTTTAATTAAAAATCTGTTGAAATTTAATATTACATTATAAATTGATACAAAGGATTTGTACACTGAATCCTTCTCTTTTTGCATAACCCAAGTGCATCTGATTCTCAGATCACAGATTCATGACCAGACATTCTCCTTTAAGACTTTGAGATAAAAAAATCTATGGTTTCAGTAATCATGAAAAATCACCCAGGCCCCAAACCAACATTTTGTCCCCACACCCTGTCTGACTATTGCTTCTTTAGACTTTAAGTATGATGTAGCTTTACACTTATTGTAAAAAGTTTAATGTTTTGGAGGTGACCAAGGTGTTTTTGGCAGTTGTGAGACAAACCTTTACATTACTATTGGTTAGCAGTAGTTATCACCTTGCAAAGTTATATTTTAAGTAACCAAGCTACGAGTAACCATGAGTTAATCACTTTTTTGCATAGGAAAAATTCATTTCTAATTTTCTTCTTTGATAAATAAAACGATCTTTAATAACTGTAGATTGTGTCTACTCAGGTTCTGTCTTTGTCAAAAATCCCATTTTCCCAAGTAATCATCAACAGAAAAACACAATTTAAGCAGTCAATGTTTAAAAACATTACCATTTCACATATGGGTCGACAGTTGTACCTCGGAGCAGGGGGAGATTATTGCAGTCTTTAACCCAGATGTGCACTTCCCCTGAGCCGAGATCCTTGGTTGGTATATCTGAGAGACAAAAAGGAAAAAGCCCTTTACATCTACCTGCCAGTTTAATAGAAACACAATGCTAGATATGTGCCACACAATTAGACCATGTTAGAGCTTCAGAGCTACTAATGCATGTTTAGAGATTAAGTGAGAGGAGTGAATTGTTATATTATGTAGAAAACCATTGACTCTTACAGTGGGAAATCTGAGGTAAGAACCGTATGGCCAGTCTCATCTCGCCTCTGATATCTGCAGGCTGGATGCTCTTTGTGACCTGAATAAAGATGTTAAAGTTAAGACAAAAGAATTTACATCTTCATCCCCATGCACAGATAATCATGTGATCATTGATGCCCTACTTTCAAGGTTAAGGATTTACATCATTCACATTCGCAAGAAATGGGAACTCTATATTAATACCTATGGTTTTAAATTAGAATGTCCATCAAGCTCATGCTCATGTGTCCACATACTTTTGGCCTCATAGTATAGGTACACAAAAAAGCTGCACACATACAGCTGCAAGAACAATTTTATGAACCTTTATCTACATTTATGAACCTTAATATCTACATTATTGTACAGTATAGCATGTGATGAAACATAGATTGGCACTGCTGTGCTGCTTCTGGGCTCGAAATACTGAACGATCTAAAAAAGATCAAAGTATCTGGTATGATTTTTTTATCAGTGTCATAAAAACACCTTAACTCTGAATCAAACAACACACAGATAACTGTAACTCTTGTGTTCCTTGAACACATTAAGTAATCATTCACAGTTCAGGATGAAAGATGTGGAAGAACCTGAGGGTTAACAAATTCTTTATAAGCCAGCTGTTTATAATCAAACAGATAAGACAGGTTTTGTGGATTGTAAATGTTAATGCCCTGCCATATAAAAGATCCACATAAATTCTTAGTCTGCTCTATTTAAGAAGGATCTGTTTTCTCCCATGGTAGAATGTTTTGTACATTCAATTGTCTAGTTTTTATCTAATTATTATTTATATTGAACTAACTTTCTTACAACTGTATGAAAAGGTAAACAATCCTAACAAGTGTAATAACATACCCTTGGTTTCAGGGACAGGTTGTTAATCTTGGTGTTTTCAAAGTCCCAAGTGGAAAGGTCAACCTCTGTCTCACCCAGGAAGCTGTTGCGTCCAAATGTGTCATTGTGCCAGACGGAGAGGTTAAGAGTCTGGGTTTTTAGGTTCTCCATTGGAACTCTATACTACATGAGTAAAAACAAAACAATTATGGTGCATTTTATGTATGCATTGCACGTATAACTCATTTAAAATTTGAGAATTTCCTTACCCTAAGGATCTCATTGTACATTGGGTTCAAGGTCTTCTTTTTCACTGAAGTTTTTCTTTTTCCCAAACTGGCTGAGTCAGGCATTAGGTAACTTTTAACATACCTGCAACAGTAGCAAGTTAGTACACACAGCTAAATGAATTACTTTATACAACATCAACATCACTGGAACAACATCACTGGACACAATGCAGTAACACATCACATATGGGTGCCAATCCATTGTGGGGCCTCAGCCATTCCCCCTTAGACACAGCCAATTGTGTCTGTATGTAGACACCTGACTAGCCGACAGGGGGATCCCAGACGTAATGGGATAGTGTAATTTCCTGCTGCACCACCCGAGCGCTCTTTATGAAAGCATGTTTAACAAGGTGTTCCTTTATTTAGATTCCCTTGGTAAATATCAAGTTTCATTTTATAATCTGAGATTATTCAGTGTAATGAATATGGTATGATAATCAAATCATTATTTGTTTAAAACCCATTTTTATGTACAAAATGTATGTATAAGTATAAACATATGTTAAAAAAATAAGAAGCTTTCAGACGCCACAAATTGCTAACATTACTAGCTTGAGGCAAAGCCATTGTTGGCAATTACAGCTTTGAGACGTTTACTGTAATAAATAAAAAGCTTTTTCCAGCACTGTGGATCAATTCCTGGTGGCATATTGTCTTTAATAACCCAATGTTACGAGGGTCCCTTTAATGGACCTAAAACTTTAAAACCCTTATTATTATGATTTAGGAGATTGGCTGAGCCATGAAAGCACCTTTTAGAGATTTAGTTTCTTGGCAGATGTGATTGAATTCTCCTCTATAAAGACATTATGTGAGTAAATTAGAAGTAGGTGGTAAAGAAAGTTCTTGGGTACGTACGGGTCAGATCGATTCCTTTTGGCATCAACTGCGGCTAGATTTTTGCACTGAACCACAAAGATGTGGAACTCCCTCAACTTCTGTACATAGTTGAGCGAGAACTGGATGATTCCTTGAACTTTGACACTTTGAAAGTCTCCACTGGAAACACTCGTTACACTTCCACTAACCTGTGGGTCTCAGAGATACATGCTGAGTCAGTGAGAGGCGAAAATATGCCGAGAGTTGCAAAGCATCGTGATGACTGTGACAATAATTAAAGAAACATGAACTTACAGACGAGGCCATGCCCGAATTACTGCTAAGGTTAGTGTGACTACTGCTGTTTCTCCAGCTCACGCCACTATGGGAACTGTCACTTCCCCCTTCCTCATCCTACGTAACAGAAAACATGTTTTCACAAACAGAGCTTTCGAAAATAATTAAAAACAAGAAAAAATCAAAAACCGAAATCTATTATTAACAAAAGTATTCAGACCCTATGTGATAAAATATACATAGAATCGTACCTCCTGATCCAGAAAAGAAGGAACTGATTTGCTGAGTTTCTTCATGCGCTCCCGATCTAAGAAGGATGAAGGTGGCGATGGTGTGCTGGAAACTATGAAGCACATTTAATTTACTCATTGGGGGTTCCAGGGCACTTTAAGTCTTATTTAGGAGTAGAAACCACAAATTTGCTTACTCTCATAGCACTCGGGCCAGGATTCATCTGCTTGGTTGATTTTTCTAGGTTGCCCTAGGAAAGATTGAACCAAATCAAGAAACATTAAAAATAGAGCACAGTGCTGGACAATGAGACTTTTCACCCAGAACACAGACAAAAAGGTATACAATTACAAAAAGTGTAGACATGTCTAGTACTGTGAAGAGCTGAATGTAGGTAAAGATTGATGAGCAGACTACAGAAGTTGTGTTGTAAACCTTTGGCAATTGCAGTAGCATTTAAAGGCTTATCATGATTATGCTATTAAATAATTCCCACATGACTCAAGTCTTGTCTCTGCCGCAGTGAGTGAGAAGAATGCTCACTTGGTATTGCAGTGATGTCTTCAAGGCTTTTATGGTACGCTGTTTTAGTAGAAGCTCGTTCTAGTGCGACCTGAACAGGGTTCTCCAGAGTGGCTGCTGCACAAGAATCAGAACAGAGAATTAAGAAGTACTGAGTAGATAAAATTGAAGTCAAAAGTCTACATACACTTTTAGGAGACATACACTATACGGTTTAAATACCTAAACACCGGGCCAGAAACTTGTTGGGCATCCCAATTTAAAACCATGGGCATTTACTCACTCTTACTCACTCACTTTCTTTACCGCTTATCCAATTAGGGTCGCAGGGGGGTGCTGGAGCCTATCCTAGCTTTTCAATGGGCGCAAGGCACACAGTAACACCCTGGACGGGGCGCCAGTCCATCGCAGGGCAGACAGACATACGCACACACATACACACACCCATTCACCTATAGGGCAATTCAGTGTCTCCAGTTAACCTGACTGCATGTTTTTGGACTGTGGGAGGAAATCTGAGCTCCTGGAGGAAACCCACACAGACACGGGAAGAACATGCAAACTCCACACAGAAAGGACCTGGACCGCCCCGCCTGAGGATCGATCCCAGGACCTTCTTGCTGTGAGGCAACAGTGCTACCCACCGAGCCACCATGCCGCCCACCATGGGCATTTACGTATATGGAATTGACCCACCCTGCCTTTGCAGCTATAACAGCTATTAACTCTTCTTTAAAGGTTTCCGCATGATCAACGTTCCAATTCATCTAAAGATCAGAATCGACGTTCCAATTCATCCCAAGTTCACAACAAATGCTCCAATTTAAGGTGTTTAATGGGCTTAAGGTTTGGGCACAAGTTCCTCCACAGAAAACTATTTGGGCATAATCTTATTATGTGTACATCGCTCAACTCTGAATACATTCATCAAATGTCAACTAATTATCATATCATGCAATAAATATATAGCAGATATTGGCTTTTAAAAAATGTATGTAGAAAAGGTTAGCTTTACAAGCACAGTGTTTATAAAAAGTAGCCACTGCCAAGTAACAAATAAAAACAGCATTGAAAAAACATAAATGTCTTACTGTCTGGACTCGCCCGAGACTGGGACCAGATGCTTTCCGGGATGGAGCTTTCATAGTCCACATCTTCTGTATTAGGTGCACTGAGTTGTGGTCCCAGGCTCCCTCCCCAGGTGCTTGGGGAGTCTAGGGGAGAACTGACTTTCCCAGGAGAACACCTCAGACTACCTGTCTCTTCAGATGATGTAAATGGGGTGCAGACAAATTCAGTCTGTTCATCTGTGTCTTGTGGTGAAACATACTTGTCTGTTTTTTCTGTGATTCCCAGGTAATGCTGGTAATCTCGAGGAACAAAAGACCTGGCGAGAGGTTGGGAAATCGAGTCCTCGGAAGTGTGCGAAGGACTTTTCTGCCTATTCTTGTTTATTTCTGGAGACTTGGTGGTTTTTCTCGATGATGATGTGCTACTTTCTTTTGTCTTTTCAGCCTGTGGGAAACTTGTATCAGGAACTTTATCGAGTTGCACGTGTACATCTGAAGCTTCATCTTCATTATTTATGTTTATTGCAAACATGCTTCTGGCACGTCGAAGAGAAAGGTCTCTTTCTACTCCTTTTATGCTTCTTCTAGTCTTCTGGTGTGATTCTTTATTTGGCATCCCAGGAGAATTAGGAGGCACTGAATCCTTTGAGTCTGAGCTTTTTTGTGACAGCGTGAAAGGGGATGATTTTAGAAGATCAGGTTCTTCTGGATTATAAGAGATAAATTTGGTACCAGACTCAGTGTTTGTGGGAACAGTTCTCTCTGTATTTAAGGGTTTAGTACTTTCACTGTTACTGTCATTTTCAACCCCCTTAAAATTGATCTTGTCCAACTGATTTTGGTTCAAATTCTGGTTTATGTAAGGCTTTGAATCCTCGGATGATTGCTTCAGAAACTGTTTGTAGTTATTATCTTTGGCATGTTTATCTTCCTGACTCAGTGGTCTTTGGATCTTGCTTTTAAAGGCAGGGGTGGGCTTGTTGGAAGACCCTGCCCAAAAGTCAAGGAGGGACTTAAACTGTGAACTATTCATGCTTTCTGTTGTGACTTTATTTTGTAGTGGAAGAACAGTAAAATTTGGATACCCTCTTTCATCTTCTTCTAACTCTGTGCCAATGGAACTAAGATCATACTCTGATTTAGTAAACCTTTTACTCAGATTTGAAGATTTAGTCCCATTTGCTGCTGCTGGTTTCACGTATATCCTTGGTTGACATTTCTCTTGTTCCCAGAATGATTTGAGGTCTTTAATCCTCTCTGTCATGTTGTCCTGCTGCTGGTCGGTCTGCTTTGGTAAGGGAACTGAGTTTAACTGGGTTTGCACGTCAGACTTTAATGGGGATTTAATTTGCGACTCTTTTTCTTTAGTCTTTGTTCCTTCTTTCAACTCAGGTGGTGCAGGGCTCGTCTGTGCTCCATTAATATTGTCAACACTCACATTTTCTTTAATAATTTCTCTCTGGCTTTCTTCCACAGATTTATTATCTTGTAAAGATAAAGATGATTTACGTTGAAAAATCTTGCTAACATCTGTGTCTGAGGTAGGGTTTTGAGACGGCATATCTTTTATTTCATTGGTTCCACTCCAAAGTGGTTGTGTATCTTCAACTTTATCATCTTTTAAAATGGTTTGCTTCTTTAAATCAGGTAGATTAAATGAACCAGTGGACACTTTGGAAGGTTCTTCTTGATTATCTATCACTTTTATTTCAACATTGTTTTGGTTGAGAGATTCTTCTGTTTCAGAATTTACGTTTGTTCTGCTGACTAGTATCCTCGGTGCCTCAGTGGTGCCTTTCTCCCAGAATGATCTCAAATTAGCAAGTTTTGGTGGCTTTCTCCCTTCGTTGCTCATTTTCTTTTTCATTTCCTGCTTATAGATCTTGTTATCTGTACTTTCTACCATGTCTGAATTCCTAGTGCTTTCGTTTTTGCTAGCCTTCTCTGGCACTTGGTCTTTTGGACTTGCATTCTGTGGATGAACAGACTCGACAGTAGAAAATCCCACATCAGACAGCGCTTCCACGTTCAATGACTTAGACGGACTTGGCGATTCCTCAACATATTGAGATTCCATAAACGGATCTTGCTCATTCACACTCAGATCTGTTTCTAATTCTGAATCATTTAAGAATGAATCAGTAGCAGTTTTTCCATCCCTTTGTTTTGGGATTATCAAGTAAACATTGTTCTCTGGTTTGGGCTTCGGATTTATTTCCTCCTCAAAGTCAAGATCTTCAATGTTGGTATCATTTTCATTATCTTTGTCATCCTCATAGTCCAGGAAATCACTGCTGTCTGTGCTCTTGCTAAACCACTCTAGAACCTTAGCAATAGATTCTCCTTTTTCAGGGGATTTGGAACACTGAGAATCTACTATGACCGGCTGTTTGGAGTCCTCTGCTTTCATAATGGCCTGTTCAGTTGTCTTTTTATCAAAAGTAAGTGGACTGGGAAGAGGTTTTTGGGAAGAGTTTTCTTTGTTGTTGGCTTTGTAACCAAGCCGTGCTGTAAGAATATAATAGAATATTAAATAACACAAGTGGATAACAATTTTTGTTCATGTCTGTGTCCTAGAACACTGACAAATAGACCACAGCTTGTGTGTGAGTACATAATGGGCTATTATTTGGAGAGAGTGTCATACAGTGTGTCCAGGTGTTGATTGTGTTAAATCAATTTGAATAAAAAAGATTAAGTATTTTGAATGCAGAATAAAATAAAGAGTTTTTGTTATAATGTTGTTTATAAAGACAACAATTTATAGATAAATAAACAAATATAACAAATGTATTAAAAATATAATCTCTCTTCACTGCCGCCACCGCTGTTCGAAGAGGGTTGAGGCTGTCATGTGCCCCCTCCAATATGCCAATTGTGAGAAGCCACGCATTGCCATCCATGTATAGAATTAATGTATGGCTTTCTCTTTGCATAATAGAGTTTTAGTTTGTATTTATTGATTAGCAAACTGTGTTGACAATATTTTTTCAAAATACTCCAGAATGTGTGGCTATAGTTACCACAGCAGCATAATGGTTTCTCATGCAATACAGTCTTAAGGCTCAAATGTAATGCACATCCAAGACAGACTGAGATTCTCTGGATATCTTTATTATTTTTACTCTATTATGCATGGTAGATGGTAAAAGAACGTCTCTAGACACTTCTTATGCATCGAGAAATGTTCTTTTTTAATTCTAACAAATGTTAGCAGAAAGGTGTAGCAATGACCCATCTTTGCTTGCAAAGACTGAGCCTCAATTTACACCCAATCATGATTCCCTTACTTGTTACCAAAACACCTGCTTATTGTGGAATGTTTCAAATGGTGTAAGTTTTCACTCTTATTTTGCCCCATCCCAGCTTTTATAAATGTCTTGTAAAATGTTAACGTGTTTTTAAATATTATACTTAATTTTATTATTATGTTCATCCATATATTATATCCATATATTAATGATAACAATAGACAGAAAATAATTAGACATACCAGTAGAGGTTTGAGGATGGTCTTCTTGCTTTGTTTTGTTTTCATTTTCCTTCAGATATCCTGAAGTGTCCAATTTCTTTGGTGGAATTTGTTGCTTTGGCGTCTCACTTAATGGTTTGTCCAACAGAGCTTCAAATGGTGAGCTGGCCCTTATTCTGGGAATTGACTGAAGCTCTTTTGTTGTTTTATTAAAGATCTTTTGGTCCTCTGTCTTAGCAGATGTTGAAGAATTTAGGCTACTGTCATTTTCAGACTGCAGTACGCCTGTGGTTTTGTGCTGATAATTTTTGGACTTTAGACTCAATCGCGGCTGAATTGCTGGCTTCTCTAGTTCTGTCTGTTCAAGATATTTCACTGGCAATGGCAATCGTGATTTTGGCAAGGTAGACTTTGGTGGTGAGGTAGACATCAGTAGTTCTCGATCTTTTAAACTGTCCGATGACTCCTCTGTCTTTTTGTTGGATATCGTATTCTCTTCTAGAAATTGCTCTGGGCTGGTGTTGGTGGGAACCGTGTTAAGCTGTTTCAGAGGTTGAGGCAGTTGGCTTTTGATTTTGAAGTCACTGGAGCTGCCACTAGAACTGTGTTTGAGTATTCCTCTTGGTGGAGGGGACCTGATACCTGAGTTTGTAGACATGCCTGGGTTGGATACAGTAGATCTACTTTCTGAGCTTGCAGATACACTTGGCGTGGACTCAGGAGACCTGGTGCTGGAGTCTGTGGACATGCTTTGGGTAGATGCAGAACTGGTGCTCTCTCCAACTGAGTCCTGCAGATTGTAGAGTTTGGTTCTTCTTTTTGGCACAGGCTTTGGATGAAGAGCAGTTTCCTGTAGAGTGTCAAAGACTTTAGTCTTTGTATCAGTATCTGCAGCCTCAGACATGTTTAAGGATGGAAGCCTGCCTGCTGGAGGAGTCAATAAGTAAATATTAGTAAACTAAGCACCTAAAGAAAAAAATTCTTTATAGAATTTATCGAACCGTGGATCTATAAATTCATCTTTATAGCTACATGTATTCACTGTGCTGCACCCACCCTCCCTCAGGCACCACCAATTGGTTTTATTGGATGCTCGGCCTGGTCAAGTCAAATTTATTTGTATAGAAATTACATTTTAATTCTTTTCCCAACAGTTCTTTGACTTTTTCCTGCACTTTGACTTTTTCCTGCACTAATTAGATCATTAATAAGTCGACAAGTCTGTATGTTTCACTTATTAAACAATATTGTGTTTAACCTCTGGCTGGTTCTGAGACGTCATCGGTGAAATCCAGGTCTACATCCATCGGTAGAGCATTAAATGGATTGTGTCTGGGCTAAAACAAAGAGAACAAAAATCATGCTTAATAAACAAGCTAGATTTATATAAACACTACATTAAAAAAGAAATGACAAAAAAAACAGATTATTTAAATCCCATACCCTGGACTGTGAGCGTATGCTCCAATTCAGTTGATCCTGCTGAGCCTTTGATAGTCCCCTGTCATGTAATGATAAAATACACTTACATGTAGCTCAATATTCTGATAATAAGTTAATATACCAACCAACAAAACAAACAGCACCCAAATCCATCCATCCAAAAGATGGAAATCAGATGGTGCTAATTCTGGACTATACGCTCTCCCAGTCTCTCCTCACACCCTCACTGTTTCCAACCAAAATATAAAAGTGCAGAAACTTTTTGAAGATCCCTCGTACTTATTGTTTAAATAGTTTTACTCTCACTACTATAAAAGAAATGTACTCTTAGAACATGTGCATGTTTAAATTAGTCAATTCTATTTGTGTGCAAGAGGAAGCAGTTACACTCTGATGAAGAAATGTGAAGTACATGGAAATTACGCTTCTCCGAGTCTACAAAAGATAGAGCAGAGCAATAAAAGTTTGAGGTTTGTATGTTTTGTATGAAATGCATTCTGCAGGCGAGAGCAGGGTGGAACTGTGCAAGCAAGAGTTAGAACAAATAAAGCCAGTGAAGTCGGGAGGAGGCTGGTCAGGAACTTCAGCTTATTAAACTCTGACAGAACTCACGAGTTTCTCATCACAGCTACCACGTCAGTGCAGAGTTCTGACATCAAGTACATAACCAGTTTAATTTTGTCTGATGTTATGTAATCCTAGGGTGCTCGGGTGGCATAGCGGTAAAATGCTCTAGCCCACTACAGCGATTGGTCGGGCATCTGTACAGACATGATTAGCTATGTCTGAAGGGGGTGGCCAAACATGTGCACTTGTCAGAGTGCTCTCAGTACCGGTCCCACGCTCAGATAAAAATAAGGAAAATTGCGTCAGGTAGAGCATCTGATGTAAAAACTGAGCCAGTTCAGGCATGTGGACCAGAAGGACCATAAATACAGGAGCAGTGAAAAAAGAGCTGAGCTGTTATTATATACTTCCAGTGCATATACCCACTTCAATTGTACACACATATTGTTTTTTCACTTTGCACTTATAAATATGAACAAAAACTGTGTGTAGTAATAAGCATAACTAAATATATGTTTATTTCGAATGGTTTTTAGGCCCGGAGATTGGTTAGGCCATGCAAGCACTTTCACTTTGTTGATTTGGTTTATGTTTGGTGTCATTGTCTTATTTATATTCGAGTATATAAGACACGTATCTATACTGTAAGTATACTAATTAAGATTAAATAACTTTATGCAGTTTATGTTGGTTTTTTCAGCAAATTCAAATATTTTTGCCTGTAAACATATTAAAATGCAAAAATGAAATATCATTACACTCACTGAAGTGGCGTTTTATTTATTTATAATAATAAAACAATGTCTTCAGACCAAGGTCTACTGAGACCGTGCTAAGCAAACACCTCTGTTGACTCTTGTTTGAGTCATTAGGCACGTCGGATCATAAGATATCCACACCTTAAAAAAACACATAGTGTTTTGAACACGGTGGACAAAGTGGGAGAGGAGGAAACTGCTCAAACAGCAATTTTCAACACAGCACAAGGGATTCTGGCAAATCCACAGAGTAATAATAATAATAATAATCCTCCAGCTTGACTGAAGTACATTAACATTCGCATGATCTCCACTAATCTCTGCAGAAATGTTTAAACCTGTATTGATTACAACAGTATATCCCTAATGCAGTTTTACACAAAGTCGGATAAGTTACAAAGACAGGATACTGATCAAATATTGTGGAAACACTGTGGATCACCTGTCCGTCAGACTGTCTGATGTCTCTGGTTTCGGTGGCATATCAGTGATACTTTTAATGGATCGCTCTTTCCGTAACTGAGTCAAAGACTCTAAAACAGAAACAGGAGATATAATTAAAATACTGTATCTTTTGAATCAAATTTTTTTATATATAATGTTATTAATGTGTATATAATGTTATTAAACTTACCCACTGTCATGGGTTTCTTCTGATTTATGGACGCCATGATGAGGTCAGAGCCGTGAATTCTGTCCTGGTGTCTCTGAGACTTCATTTCATAAAACCACTCTCCCGTGATATGCTTCAGTTTACCCTCCTCAGGATCATGTAAATGCCTAATGTACAAAATAGCGTTAAAAGGTAAAAGAAAATGGTTTAAATATTATAACCAGATCTGGGACCTGGTGGTTCTGAGAGTGCAACAGCAGCAGCACAAGGTGGAACTGGTGGGAAGATGGCAGAGATGAGGATGCTAAGATTCTTGTTGGGATTGATGAGTATTATGATTGACGGGGCAGGTAGGATGTTTTGAAGACAATGTTAAAAGGAAGAGACTGAGA
This sequence comes from Trichomycterus rosablanca, assembly GCF_030014385.1. Lineage (NCBI taxonomy): Eukaryota > Metazoa > Chordata > Actinopteri > Siluriformes > Trichomycteridae > Trichomycterus > Trichomycterus rosablanca. Next base: position 23,848,462 of record NC_086007.1, read on the forward strand.
TGGTTTGAGCATGTACAGAGGAGGGATGAGAGTTCTATCGAGTTTATGCCATGCTTTTAAACCGTTTGCTAGTAACAACATGAAAAACTGACTTTTGAGCCACAACGCATGTTTTAACTGTGCATGAATTTCAACCCCATGAGTTCAAGCCCATTAAAGTTGCTGTCAACTCTGGACATTGTAGAACTATATGAGCAGTTAGTCAGCCTATTGTTTATCCCATAGTAATAGCCTTTATGTCCTCTATGAATCTATGAATCCATCACTGAGTCTTGATGGCCCAACAACCTGACAGCGGTTTGTGGCTTGTCCCTCCTCTGACCACTGTCATCACATCTGCCTATGAGCACCCCATTCAGTCATCTCACCATAACGATTTGACCCTAATCAAAGTCACTCGGGTCTTTATGCTGCCCACATCTGCTGCATTTAACACGTGGACTAGGAATAACTACCATCAGCCATCACTACCTTCAAAACATATTATATTTGTTACAAAATAGATATTATCAGGCCCATTTTTGGAAGATGGTCCTAATGTTTTAGCTGATCAGGGTATACTGTACACTTCAGAATCCTTGTAAAATATCTCTTTTTAATAGAGATATTAAAAAGGTTGGAACACTCACAAATGGTTAATGGAAGCACTGTGAGTGAGCAGTAAATCTAAACTATTTGATGAAAATCATGCAGCAGGTATTTGCCAATGGATCACATTTAGTTCCAAGGAAAAAAACTATGCTGATCATGTGAAGGGCAGGACAATTATTTCACAAGGGTAGACTTAATCCTGTTATACACGGTTGAACAGAGCAAGGGAATCACCCAGTTGTGGCCAGTTTCTGCATTCTTTCTTTAAAGTTCATGTACCGCCTGTTCATTACGCTTCACTGTTCATAGTAGCAAGATAAAGAAAGCATTTATGTCGGGCACCTACTGGCATGTATTTGAATGTTTTTCATGCAAAGCTGAAGCCAACTGTAATGTAATTATCTGACCAACCCTGCAGGAGCCGGTGAGTGATAAGAGGAACTGGTCTGCTGGAGTTGTATTTTTTTTGTACTACCCAGGAAAACATTTTCCAACTGCATTACACAATACAGTTAAACATACTGTATGTAGTCACCTAAACATAGGCTTGTTCCAAAATCTTGGGTATTAATATGGAGTAGACCTCCACTCCACTGTCTCTATTTTTCTGGGAAGGTTTTTCACAAGATTAATTAGTGTAACTGTGTGAATAAGTGCTGTATGTATCCCTTTAAAGAATAGGGTCAGAAAAATGTGGACACCTCTCAGCCACACTCCTTGCTAACTGGTTTAAAACAATACAAAAAAACAGTTTGAGGAAGGCCCTTATCTGCTGCAGTTATCTGCAACTGTTAGCAGTTGTGTGTTTATAATTGGATGGAGTGTCCATAAATATTAGGCCATATACTGTAGTGTTGGTTCAATATCAGTAGATCTTAAGAGAACTTACTTGACCCGCTCCACTTCTGCCTTCTTCAGCTCTGCATCTCTCTTTAACACCTCCATAATCACCCCATGCTCTTCCTCAGTCAGGTAGCTTAGGTCTATCATGATGATCTGTTCAGTTCTTTTTCAGTTCAGTACTGTGTCTGCTAAAGAGACATTCCAAATGTTCTTCAGGTTATTTGAAGTCTTTTAATCTAGGAAACAGTAAAAAGCTGAATTTCAAGTGTAAATAAACAGATAAAGTTTGTCTGCAGCTGATTCACCTCACCTAGTAATGGCTCCAATAATCTTCATAACATCTACTATAAAGCCTCAGCAGCCACTCTGTACCTGCAAAACAACAAAACTACATTAGATACCAATGCAGCACAGTACTAAATCCCCCTGAAATTAATTATTGCAGTGTTATAATGCATAATAAAACAAATATTATGTAAAACTGTCCAATATACTGATACTAATAGGATACCCTCCATCCCTGTGCTCTTAGAACAGCAATGAATAAATGATAAAAAAAAAGGGTGCATTCGTAAACCTTGGCATTATGCAGCCAAGCTTGGCATTTGTGCAGGCCCGGATAAATTGGAGGGTTGCTCAGGAAGGGCAGCTGGTGTAAAATCAAATATGTCGATAGATGTTTACATGATTGCTTTACATAACTACAACACATTGCTGTGAATCTCCTGTTCTAACACTTCTCAAAGGTGCTCTAATGCAAGGCCGTAGCCATGAATGGAACACTTTGGGGGATCTAAAACATTCCTGCCATATCAACAACTGATAGGCACACCAATTAATCCTTTATGCAAAGCTAGTGGAATATGTTTATGTATAAGTTTACATTAGTATAATGGGGGGTATATATATTATTTATACAATATATTGTGATTACGCCTTGCTCTAATGGATAAAAACTGTTCTAAGAGCTGGAGAGGTAAAGTATTAGTAAAGTAAAGTATTGCCAGAGGTCAGTGTTCAAACCAAACTTTTGTCAGAGAAAAATGTTATTCCAAAAATAATTGGAATCTTAAGACTGTTATGACAAACATGTGTCTTACAGAAATATGCAAACATTTGACCTTGATTGTGGATTGGATAAATCTAATTTTGTTTATTGAATCGTTAGTCAATCATGGTGAAATGTGATTTTCTTTTTACATCTGTGAAGTCACCAGAGTGCATTAAGAACAGATCAAATCATGTGAGAGTTGGGAATTAGAAGAACATGCCTATATAGTTTAGTTTAAAAGAGAACATCATGAATGAAGAAAGAAATAGAGCTTACTGTGCCCCACACCACAGACACACAGACTCAGATCTCTCTGGATCTTTCCACAGTATTATAAACAGTAGATGGTGATTACATTTTTTGAACTAACTGGCAAGTGTCTAATTTGTAAAGACTGGTGCTTTGGTGGATCCTCCTTATTTCAAACCATGATACCCTCAGCTGTTACCAATTTACCTGCTTATTGTGGAAGGCTGTAACTTTAATATTTGATGAGCTTTTCACTATTATTTTGCCTTTGTTTATTATATACACTTTATAGCCAAAACTATGTGGACAAATCTCACAGTTATTACACTCAGGTGTTTTAGATGTTTGAGGATGGCATTTTCTGCTTCAGTTTGACTGTGTGTGACTTTTCAATAATTATCTCTCCCATTAATCTCAAAGGGGGAAAAATTAAAATATCACAACAATCTCAGTTACAGTTGGGTGAAATACGCACTTTTATTATTTGTTAGTCAATTAAAAAGATTCCAAAGATTAATTGTCTAACAAAATGTTTACCACAACATTCATTATAATAATGCAAATTCAATTCAGGTTCAGGTTATCAGATTTAGCAAATATTCCACGAACCCTAATCATGCATCACCATCTCTTCCACATAAAAATGAGAAAGAATAGCAGGTTTGTTGATTTTCTAAATGTAAATAAGTTAATACATTCTGTGCAAGAAATAAATGTCTACACATTTTAATTAACATTTACTGTTTTTAGCTTAATTCACCTCAGGACCACTGGATGGAACAAATGTGGCAAAAGTATTTGCACATTAGTTATAAGATGTTTTATAGCATGTTAAATTCTGCAATTAACTAAAAAGTGCACTTAAAAATTCGCAAATAAATAAATAAATACATAAAATAAAAGAAATATTTAGCCTATTCTATTTTAAATTGTGCTTATTACTTTTTACATTGAAAAGCAAATGGTGTACACTTTTTGTCTAGTTTTAACAGTTTACAACATATTTCTAACACACTATCTATACCACGGTCAAGTCAAACCTCTATCAGTAAGCACTTATCTGTATAAAAGTATCGGTCATATGTCGGTATAAACAGTATCATCGTATCATCCAGCCCTGACAGACTCGATACATTCTGTGTACAAAGCGTGAAGAAGTTCTTACCTGTTTCTCACAGACTGAAGAGTCAGAACAGAGAACTTGAGGTACAATGGCGAAACATAGAGCGTTTAAAATTCGTTACATTTAATATTAATGTTTACAGAAGTTTAAGTCCAACAAAATAAACGCGGTGCTTCTTCAAATATCAGCGAAATTAATGAACTAACCTGAAACTCGAGCTTCATCATTACAGCAGTCAGCTTGGTGAACAACATCCTGCTGTGTGTTTACTGAGGTGTGTGTGTGTGTGTGTGTGTGTGTGTGTGTACAGAGAAGTGTGTGTGTGTGTGTGTTTACAGAGAAGCATTAACATTTTACTTCAATGAAAATACCCTAGTTTATGGCCGATAATATCTGGACAGTGGTAGCTCAGTGGTTAAGGTACTTGGACTTGTAATCAAAAGGTTGCCAGTTCAAGCACCGCCACCACCAAGTTCCCACAGTTGGGTCCCTGAGCAAGGCCCTAAACCCTCAATTGCTCGAATTGTGTATAACTGTAAGTCGCTTTGGATAAAAGAGTTTGCTAAATGATAACCCCTAGTTATTTGGTTTAGGTGAGGTGAATAAAGTCTTGGCAATTATGTACGACAAATTATATGCTTTTAAAGTTGTGTTAGCAGTTTAGGGTATGTAATTCCCTATTCCAGCATATGACCCTGTGTACAATGTAAGGTCCATAAAGAGCTCTAGTGGTCTGTACAGAACCGAAACCAGTACTTCTTATCCAGTTTCAGTACCTGACCTCAAACACACTCTTGTGAATGAATGGCCACAGATAACCACAGACACACAGATAACCACTAAGCTTATGGAAAGAAAGTCTTGTTAGTAAAGTAAACCCATTTATAGCTGCAAAGATCCACAGTAGGGTTCTTGGGTGGCTTGCCAACGAGTAGAGTCTGAGCTTTCGAGTTCCGAGTCTCAGCAGTGCTTCAGGCCTAGAACAGCGATTGTAGATGTGGTTGGTAGAGGGCGGCTTCACTGATCAGTGATCATTTTTAATATCCTTTACCAAGTAAAGAGCATTTTGACCTTCATGTAGACCGTAGTTTGACAGGTACCACTTAACTAAAGATTGTAACAGATCAGGTACACCTCATTATGGCAACAGTCTTTTCCAATGTTCTTCAAGTTGGCTTCTTTCAGCAGGATTATGCACCCTTCCACATATGTACGAATTGATTAGAAATGCTTTAAGGAACATGATGAGGAGCTCAAGGTGTTGATCGGGCCTTTAAATTCACCAGATCTTAATCCAATCATGTATTTGTGGGATTGTGCAGGATGTTAATGATCAAACTGCAGCCAATCCATATATATACACCACACAATATACCAGAGTTCAAGGACCTGCTGGTAATGATCTGGTTCCTGATACCACAGAGCACATTCAGAGGTCCTGTGGAGTCTGTGGAACAGTGGCTGCACAAAAAAGTGACTAAAATTACCGCTGGTACCAAGTAAAGATCCTTGTTTCTGCAATGCAGCTTAGATGCATCCGGGGTGGAATGACTTTTGATTTTTGCATGATATTAGGTCATAAATATGATGCTACAGTGACAAGTAAAAAAAAAAAGTTCACATGCTTTGTGGAAGCTGCACTTTATTTGGAAAAGAAAAAAAACGCCACTATTTTTCTTCTTACATTTTTTAAATAAGTAACAAAAAAACAAATCTGTGAGGACAAGAATATTCAGTAGAACTTCAGGTAAGTCAGACTCAACTGAATTCCTTTTATCTGTCAGTCTCTGACCTTAGCTAACTGCCCTGAATTCAGTATATACAAAAAACACTGATCAACAGTGCTTCATGTTACTCTTCATCAAGACTTTGAATTTTACATGATAAATATACAGTGATAAATACGACCCTAATCCACGACCAATATCCAGTGAGGGAACCGGGTCCTCCCAGCCGACGGTCCTGTGTGAGGTGGCTCGCTTGATCCAGATCTGCAACGTGATCTTTGCAAATCTTCACATTCAAGAGATTCAGCTCGGAGGCAGCCATGTGGACCAGTGTATGAGAAACGATGGCATGCCATGCATAATGCAGAAACAAATTCCTTCCCAAGTGCAACATCTCACAGATAGTGACTACCCAATAACGCTAGGCACTGTGATCGACTCGAAATCTCCAAATCTTATCCATCAAATATTTTTGGATTGTGTATGCTTGGTCTACAAATATTATATCTAGACATAAAACTTAGAGAATATTTAGTGCTATATCATTCAGCTTACTGTGTATTTTTCACATAGCTATTTAAAATCTCTAACTGCACGCCTTATACAATCCAACCCACATGTTATGCTAAAATATTTATCGTTTTTCCGATGCATACATGTACATACATGTTCACTTTTTTGAGGCAAACCCATAAATAAATACAAACAACACTGAAGTGAGGTCTATTTGTGAACACAATTAAAAAGACAAACTAAAGGAAGAGGTTAACTATCCTAACTGTTTTTTTCTAACATTGAGTATAGGAGTTTACTGACATTTACTCCTCTTTAATAACAAAAACACCCCTAACTTAAACAGCAAAAAGGGAAGAATAAACAAGAGGTTTTTCTCAAGTATGAAACTCTCTCTGTTTCCTTCAGCTTTCTTTACAGAATATAAAATACATGAGGAATCCCTATCAGGGCAGAACAGCAGCATCGTTTCATTTTGAAGATTACAAACATGATTGTAATAAGCTCTCGGTCTTATTACACCTTCGGTTCCTGCAGGGTTGGTGTTTTAAACGTGGTTGGTTCCTCTGACGAGCATGGCAGCAGAACAAGAGGTTTGCTGCATGGTGCATCGACTTCCGGGAGTGAATTCATCTGGTGTTACATAAACTGCATCTGAAAGCAAAAAACTAGAAACGTTAGTTTTCTTGCAGATCAAATACATACAATTAATATAAGCTTGTGAATATTGAAAGGCTGAACCTGGAGTTTTTGTTAACAGTAGGGATTAACTACAGACACTTCAAAGAAAATACCCTATTTTATGGCCGATAATATCTGGACAGTGGTAGCTCAGTGGTTAAGGTGCTGGACTAGTAATAAACCCACTGTTGGGCCCCTGAGCAGGAGCCCTCAATTGCTCGCCTTGTATTTGGTCACAACTGTAAGTTGCTTTGGATGAAAGTGTCTTTGGATAAAAGTGTCTGCCGTACTCGGACTACATTGGGAGAAAAGGAAAAAAATGCACAAAAGAACAGAAGTTGTACACCTACGACATGAGTCACAGCGAGCATGCAGAACCTAGAGGAAAGCACAAGAGGGCATGCAGTACCTAGACAAGAGAAGATCTACAGGAAATCCTTGAGAGAGAGCTGTGCAAAGGGGTCTTGTCCTGGGGCCCGGAGAGGACTCTGACTGGAGGGACTAGAGGCAGCAGAAGGCTGGTGCAGACAGAATGACAGAGAGACAGAAAAAGGAAGAAGTGGGATAGGTAAAGAGGGGCACACAAACAGAAGGAAAGAGGCCTGCAGTTTGGAGTGGCTGACTCGTAGTCTCACCCACGACAGTATAAATTCACTACCTGTGCACTGGACACGGATCCGAATGGGTTGGACGGTCTCATGACAGGCTGAGTGTACATCACTGTGGGCTGGGTCATCATGGCCATGGAGGGCAACTGTGGAGTCTACAGAAAAAAATGATGATATTAGAAACACACTAATCCTGCTAACAGAGTTTACATGTAGTCTCTATCAGTAGTTCGTTTCCATGGGGGTATAGACAGTAGTCCTAACTGTCCATTCATTTTGAGGCCTGGAGTTTAAATCTAAGCTGTAGTTTCCACCTGGCCAGGCATCTAACAGACATAACTGGACGTGCCTGAGGGAGGGCAGTTGACAGGGTTACTCAATAATTATACAAATGCAACCTTTGGGAGGCGATGCTTCATGCACACTTATGGATGGAACATAGGATCAGAAAACAAACAAATGTTTTCATAGTTTATCCTGCAAAACGATTACAGCCAAAATTCTACCAAATACAAAATTCCAGCCACTCACCATGCCATATCCTATCATGCCTGTAGGTGTTGTTGCAGGAAAGGCCATAACTGACGGTTGCTATTAGACACAAATGGACCAATAAGTGCACTGTGCATTACCTTTATACAGCCTATAACATCACTAAACTGCAAACCCACCATTGAGACAGGATTCCAAGTAGTGGAAGGAGCCGCTTTGGGTTGCCAGTTCATTCCTCCAGTCAGTTTTTTCTCTCCTGGCTGGTTCCAATGGATATCACTGCAAAACAGGAGTCTGTAAGTGCATCTCCCAAATCTAAGTGCATTGCTTTTAACTGATTTAAAATATAATTGACTTACTTTTTTGTAGTGCCATTTCCAATTCCCAGATCTAAAAGTGATCACAGAAGATCATTGCATGTTTACATCAGTAACCTGTTATTATGTTATTCATTTCATTTTCATTAACTGCTTTCATTAAATTGATGTTTAATACAAATCTATGAACATATTCTATAAAATCATACTTACTTCCAACCAGATTTGCAAGGGAGGAGTCCAGATCATTTGACATGAGCTTATCTTGGTGCAGCGTGGAAAGCTGATTAGAGCCGGCCACCATGGGCTTTAAAATTCCACCTGGAAGAACAATGAGAAAAATGTATGACGACAATACTAGCAATACTCATAATAATTATAATAATTTATAATGAAATATCATAAAAGAAATTACATTTACTTTAGGTGATGTGTGTATATGGATTCAAATTTGCTTTACCATCGGTGTCCAGGTCGCCTGATGAGGCAGCCTTGTTTCCAAAAACAGACTCAAAGTCAACATTAAGCTCCCCTGTGTTCTGTGGTAGAGGAACCTGCGGTGGCCCATAGCCTTATAAAAAACAAACAAAAAACATTGTTTTAATACGTGGTCCATTTCTGTCAGACCTAATTTATGATTATATAATCTTTTAAAAAGCACATCCAACATTAAACCCACATTAACATTTGTGGCATTTAGCAGACACTTTGATCCAAAAAGACTTACTTATTATGACATACATATTATGGATACAATTCGAGCAATTGAGGGTTAAGGGCCTTGCTCAGGGGCCCAACAGTGGCAGCTTGACAGTAGTGGTTACTACCTTTTGGTTACTAGTCCAGTACCTCAAATTAGGCTTTGGGCTACCAGTTACTAGATGACAATTGAAAATAAAATGCAAACATGTATCGTGGTCACAGAATAGCCGATCTTATCTGATATCGGAGGCTAAGCAGGGCTGTAAGCTATCTAAGAGCAATGGTAGTTCAGAGTTTAGGGCACAGGGCTATTAAAAAGAAGGCTGTGGGTTTGAATCCCATTTCTGCCAAGCTTCCATTGTTGAGCCCGTAATAACAACAAAATAATAAAACAATTATAAAATATGCTAAAATTATATAAAAGGCATATTGTAAATCCACTTATGGATGCCCTGTAACTGTTCTTCCTTTTAGGGCATTTGTGTTTTTTCCATAGAGAGCTTGATGCTTATCTCCTGAGGACATGCTTAAGTTAAGCTAGTTGTAAAGCATAGGGCGTCTGGTCAGTCAGATGTTTAAAAACACAAAGTACAGTGAAACAATGTCAACACTGACCAAAAAAGTTACAATAACATGCTCCCTACCTCGAAATATGCCTGGTACAGTGGAGGACTCATGCTGGAAGGGAGAGGGGTGATGCTGGATCATCGACGCTTGACCAAAAGAGTCTAAGACACAGGCGGAGAAAATGAGAAAAAGCACATCAGACATTAAAAACATCAAAGTGCTTGAAATGAGTGATTTTAAATGTATAAGCGGTCAAAATATGGATGCAGCAGCACACCGATTATCAAATGATATCTAGCAAAGATGACTGTATGCTTTTCATGTGCGTCATCATCCCTTCAGCACTGACTCAGTGAGCTATGTTTCCTGAGGAACATAGTCGGGGATGGTTTGGCATCATAGTACCTGAGATTAAGGGTTCTATCCGCACGGTTCGTTTGTAATTGGTTGATACGGATGAGCTTGGATCAATAAAGGGATTGTATTGATCTACAGTAGAAAAGGAAAGAGAATCATTTACTCATCACTTTTTGCCTCATAATCAGATGCTTATCAATAAATGATCCAATGGGCACGTGTTGGCATCATGGCATTATTGTGGAGATGAGACAAAATACACTTTATAGCCAAACGTATGTGGACACCTGATCATAAGCCCCCCTAAATGTGCTCAGTTGGGTTGAGGTCAGGGCTCTGTTTACGTTTTTTCACAGCAAACTCATTAAGCTATGTATTTATGGTAGGCAAACACTGTGTCTGAGGGAAGAAAAGCTAGAGAGGGAGGCATCTCCTTGGCGGTGCAACAACGATGCCTACTTTGTTGTTGAGGTCCCACCATAAGAGGTAGATGAATACAGAGACAATAGAGTGGTCGTCCATTCATATTAAAGCTACTATTAAAGTGAAAAGAAGTGGCGCCAGCAGGTGTGCAAGTCTTTAACCCTCTGTTGAGGGAACAGAATGTTAAACTTAGGTGTCCAAAAACCTTTGGCTGTGTGGTATATATGCTCATTAGCTGAACATATTGTTACAGTATTTTTGAAATAAACAGGTAATTATTTCAACACTGGTGTTACAGTATATAGAAAAAATTATTTTAGCCAGTAATTTTTGTGATAATATAATACCACTATGCGCTTAACAGCAAAAGAAAATCCAGTGGGTGAAAATAACTAACAGTAACAGAAAGAGGAGAGCAAAGTGTGTTTACCACTGAACAGCTCATGACCAGACGTCCTAGAGGGAAAACTAACACCGTCAGACGATACAGCGGGTAGATGAGCAGGATCGACATGTTTGGTTAGAAAAGGGTTTAGGTTTGGAATGGAGTCATCGACAGCTTCAGAAGAAGAGAAAGGATCTGAGCAGGCAGAGAGGAAAGACAGAGAAACAAGAAGGAAAAGAAAAAAGAAAAATATAGTCGAACAGAAAGGACGTTAGACTGACTGAAAAACATTGAAAAGACTGGATCAGGCAGAATCTCAGACACCAGCACACACAGAGACGCAGGGACATGAGATCTACCTCCCCATGGTGTGGATCCTGAGAGGCCGGCCTGCATGGGCGGCTTGAAGGTGCTGTTCAGATCAAACAGGTCACTTTCCATCTTCAAAGCACTGACAATAAAAGGAAACATAATTAAACTATTAATTACTAAAAACCTGAAATATTAAAATGCACTAAAATCAACTTTTGTGATGGATTTAGAAGAAATCACTGCAGAATTGCTATGCTATTCCACTGCCTTACCAGCAGATGGAGCCAGACATTTACACAGTGCTTTCATTGTTAGCCTGCCTATCCTTCATGTACTGTACATGCAACTGTTTGTAGGGCCACAGAATATAATCATTTCAGCTGCTGATGAAACATAAAACCAATCATTTTTATTAACTTAGTACTTCTGTTTCTGTGAAAATACAGACCAATTAGTCAAACCTGTTTGAAAATTTATAAATGAAAATGTGGATTGCTGGTTCTGTGCTTCTCATATTACAGCAAATTGACAAAATGTAATGAATACTAGGACAAAATACTTAATTGGGTTTAATAATGTTTAATAATATGATTTAAAATTGCAGCAGTTATTAATGTTGCCAGTGTCTTTATTGTGGAAACAGCTAAAAAAACAGTACAAGTGAGACATGTTACAAATAAAGAACTGAGTGGTTTTGTGTCTTTATGGTAATAAAATAATAAAATAATTGTCTGGAGATGTTCTCACAGGGCTTACCCATTTGAGCAGCTAGGGGTGGAGAACAGGTCGATGGCAGGTGCTGTACTGATGCAGGCTGCTGTGGTGGAGACCGGAGACGTGTCAGTGGTAGAAAACGAGGGCCTCTTAGAAAGCTCCTTCAACCTCTGCTCCTAGATCAAAGCAAGATAGTTTAGATACTGCAGCAATGCATTCATTTCAGATCATTTAAGCTGTACACTTAGCTAGACTAAAAGTCAAAAGTTTAGATACACAGAATCAGAGGCTGCTGGAATATGTAAGACTGTCGACAGTCAAGCATGCTTAACTGAACAATCTTTAGTCGAGATATAATAAGCCGATGTTGGAGCAGCGATTCCTTGTGGCATGGCAGTGTAAGGGTTGCTTTTGGTGGTTCTCTGATTATATTTGACCTTCCATGACCTTCCAAATGATGCACATCTACCTGGCAGTCCACATGACCAGACCTTTTTCCATTGCTCCAGTTCTGAAGCCTGCATGCCCATTGACTGACTTGCTACTGCACTGTCCCATACACAGAAGGCTTTGATGCACTGTGTTTTGGCATGTTTACTTCATCACCAGTATTAAAATGAACTACAATTTGAGCCAAAGTAGCTTTGTAGCTATTTTGGTCCATACCAGATACCACAGCCTTCATGTCCCTCATGTCCTCTGGCATCAACGAGTCTTGGCCTGCCAACAACCTGCTGGTGGTGTGTGGGTTGTCCATCCTCGCACCACTTTCAGTAGGTACTCACACCACAACTGCCTTTAACCAACCCCTCCTTGATGTTTCTGAAATGCTTCAATCCGGGCCTCAGTGAAGTCACTCAAGTCCTAATATTTGGGCTCATCATACATGGAGCTTTAACTGTATATTTTTGTTATATTACCTTAAGTGCCTTCAGTCGTGCCTGCTCCTCCTCTAAGGCGGCCTGTTTTTCCCTCTCATCCACTTTGGTAAAGGACATGCCAGTGTTGGCCAGTGACGACACAGCATTGGAGAGCGTGCTTGCCCTGTGATAACCAAACAGTTCAAATGAGCCTCTATGTATAGTGTTTACTTTAACTGAGTCATTTTCTCATGTTATGGAATATATGCACATCAACACCTATAAAAGGCTATAAATAGTTACAGTCCAGCCAAACCCTTCAGAAATATTTCAAAACCTATTGGCTTCTATTATTTTCTTAAACAAAACTTAAGGTGTGGCTACACCAATAGCCAGATAAAAATACTCAATCAATTTAATGAGCCACAAAAATGCACTGATACATGAAGAAGTACAGCAATAGAAACAGAATCTTTTTATTACTTATAATGGCAGAACACAGAGTTCAACCTTCTTTTTTCTACCTGACGTAGCTGCGTTTGACTCAGTGGGACTCAGTTTGACTCGCTTGTTGTTGGTATGTATACAGTTGAGGCTATACAAAGACATTTTCTCATGTTTCATGGTAGAAAAAATGATTCCCACACATAGTTTGACCCAAAGGTTAACAAGGGTTCAATGCTGCACATTTTCCTTTAGCTTTACAGTTCCCAGACTCTGGCATGGTTCAGTCAGTCAGTGGTTGATGTAAGAGCACAGCAAAATCACCATGGCAACTGACTGATTATTCCCATCCTTCTGCACAGATCCAAACACCAATGTACAATGTAAATATTATGCAAACATTATTTTACAACCGTGAAGCAAAGAAGCTGCACTTGACAAGCTGTGGCTAGTTAGACCTATCATTAGGGTCCTACTAAATTCACGGGAAAATGTGCTTAATATCACGGACCTTGTTCAATATTTTTAAAGAAAAGTGCCACATTTCACAGCAGTCATTAAATTACACTCATAAATTGAATGACAGAATGAACTGAAGCTACAATACACAGCACAGCCTACCTTAATTACTGGAATGTAAACCTAGAACATTTAGCAACAGTGCGAGGCTCTGTCTCAAATACGTGTACCGTGTTTTGACACGCCCCAGAATTGGTTGGGAGTTTTCCAAACTCAGTTCCCTGAGTGTTTTGAGCTGCTTTACACTTTTTTTACTAACCGAGTGCTAATTGAATTGCCCTAGGATTGCTAGAACCGCCCACAGTGCAAATTAACCAGTAAATGTGAGACACTTGAATGCTATACGAATGAAAAATGTTAAATCACTAAATACATAATGTAAATTTTTAATTTCACAGCAAATTACATATTTTTTTCTATTTTATTTATACATTTTCTCCCATTTTGTCCCAATTTAGTGTAGTCAATTTGTCTTCTGCTGCTGGGGGATCCCTGACTGCAGTCGAGGTGGCTAAATTGCTGCTCACGCCTCCTCCGACCCTCCTCCTTTTCACCCATGCATTCTGCCCAGGCGCCTCTTTAACTGCTAATCAGGGTCCTTACACAGCGTTTGAACACCCCACCCACACAGTCCGGTCATCCCGCCCTAGCAGAACCGTGTCTGCTGCAGGCACTGCCAATTATGCCCGCTAGATGGCGCCCAGCCGACCGGTGGCAACGTCGAGTTTTGAACCGAGGAGTTCAGAATCTCGACGCTGGAGCAAATTGCATATTGCACGGAAAATGGCTCATTCCACGGTCCATGATGTAATTTTCACAGACGTCAATTAAGTACAGACTTATCAGTGTATAAGGCCCTGATCCTGAGCATCATGGACACAGAGCCTACCTGCTGGCTGCAGTAGAGTCTTTGACCTTCTTGCCTTCCAGAGAAGCCAAGTGCTGCTCTAAAGCATCCAGAAGACTGCTGGGAGCCTGAGGCAAAGCAAGCAATTATCCGGTTAAATGGTGTGTTAAGCATCCATCAACCAGACAACAAAAGGGCACCGAAAATATCAGGAAACATGAAAAAGACGAGAAATCCGCCAAAGTGCAGGAAATAGTAAGTAAAGGAGTACTTACACATACTGTAAACTGAAGGTGGACAGGAGGTGGAAAGATAGAGGATAGATACAGAATATAAAGGTGGTATTGATCAGAAATCCATAATAAGAACTTCATCTCTTATATTCAGACACATTTCTACAGAGCCCATACAGTAATACTGTAATTCTTAATATGACTATAATAGTTTAGTATTAGTGTCTGATTAGAGGGTTATAACTGCATCATAACTAAATATTCCACTTTAGACCTATTCGGATTAGAGTCGTTTATTAAGTAGGACCAAGTTTTGATTTCATTCTGTCTAAATCAGTCGGTCAGAGCATTTCTCTCTCCTCCACTTGGATAATTACTAACAGCTTTTTTGGCAAACTCAGGGGCGATTTGATGAATTTAGTATCTACAATCACATGTGTTTGGGAATCACATATCAAGTGTATCCTTAGTAAACAGCTTCCAAAACATAAGATGTTAAGTTTGGAACTGTCCATCTTTTTCATGATCTGGTTTATAGAACTGTATCTAGATGCTTTGTACACAGAAAACTTTTAAGTAATTCTCAAATTTGAGTGCTACCGGCCTGACCAGGCGCTCAACTGGCTGGGTCTGTGGAAGGCCGGGTTGGATAGGGTTTCTCCTGACTGACCCTGCAAGTGCGATTTTGCTGTCTGGTTGAGACAGCGGTTGTGGCTCTCTGTGAAAATCCACTGCTGGCTGGTGTAAAGAAGTGAGCGAGAGCGTCACATGTGTCAAAGGGGGCGGGTGCTAGTCTGCAGCTCTCCTCAGCCAGCCTGGTGGTTGTTTTAGTGGTTAAAGTACAGGCCACTGGCCTAGTAATCGAAAGGTAGCTGGTTCAAGCCCCAACACCACCAAGCTGCCACTATAGAGCCCCGATAAATGCCATAAGTGTACATGTAACTGGGTTTTGGAGATGACTAAATGACCCTGCTTAGTATAAAGTAGTTGATGAAAATAAAGCATAATGTAACATGCTATTAATGTTTCATGTTGTAATTGTGTCAAATACGGTCATGTGACCAAACATCCAGATTCGTAGGAACACCACCCAGACCCAGACTCGCTCCTCATGTGATCATTCTTTTCCTGTCTGAACATATGACTATGATCACTAGGAGACTTGTAGGAAACTCAATATCCCTGATCTATCTAATCCGAATAGGGCTTATGAATGAAATGACAAAATGCCTTTAATTAATTAGTTTTCCAATCACTTAATAAAATCTGCAACCAAACACCTTTATTTGCTGTAAAAAGTTAAGAAAGCAAAGTGAGGAACTTTCAGTCTCATGCCTTTAGAAGCCTCATGCATGTAACGGCACAAAGAAGAAAAAGAGCAAAGGTTGAAAAAATACCAGTGTCATTGACTAGCATTACAGAAATCATTAAATTAAATAAAAGTATCTGGGAGGAAATGCAAAGTACAGAAGCCCCAGAACAGTCAGGAAAACCAGTGCGGTCCAGAATCCAGCCCAGATTCAGAAGATCTGTGTCCGACTCTGTTTGACCCTTAAAGACTGAGCACTCCAGTTCTAAATTTCTGTTTTTATAGAACAGAAAACAAACCCCTGGATTTACCTGGGAGAGGTCAGGAATGTCCCCTCGGTCTATCCCCACCTGCTGTTGGGAGAAAGAAAAAGATGAGTGTTACGACACTGATCCCATTTAACAATGATTCATTAATCCTACTACAGCAGAAGAAAGTCACCTCTGCTACTTTGAGGAACTCGGAGATACGGGTCATTCTGGTGAGGAACTTCTTGTAAATATCCAGGCCCTCTTTGCACTGGACTTTCTTCATGTCAAAATACTTTTCTGTAGATGTAAGGCAATAACTTTGTTAGTGTCTTTATCAAACTTCATATCTGGACTCAAAGCAGCAAAGTTTAAGTAAGCAATATGTAAAGTTAAAGCTGCAGTTCGGAATAATAATAATTAAGTAAATGAATAATAATAATTAAGTAAATGAACAATAATAATTAAGTAAATGAATTTTAACAGGCAAATATTCACAAAATTAACTTGTATGCAATTGCCCCCTTGTAGAGGCTTTACATTACATCTTGTAAACCAGTAGTCCCCAACCACTGGGCCACGGACCAGTACCAGTACGTGGTTCATTTATTACCGGGCCGCACAGAAAGAATAAATAATTAGGCATCGCTACACAAGCAATGAAAACACTGCTTATTTCCAACATCCTATCTTTGTGAAGAGGGATTTTCTGCAGTGACGGCAACCAAAACAAAGTTACAGAGTAGACTGGACATAAGGAACAAACTTCAGGTGTTATTGTCTCCTATCACCCCTAGGTGGGAGCGTCTCATTGCAGCGAAAAAAGTTTAGGTTTTCCACTAATTTTCCATCACTGGTAAGTAGTATTATATGCACTTTGTGTTTTTCATTATGCTTGTCGTATAATTTTATTTTAAATCCTCCCTCCCCCGCTGGTCCGTGACATTATATCTTGAAACCGGTCCTAGTAGTAGTATTTGTAGTAGAACTACAAACCCCAAGAGCGTAGCACTTATTAGCACTAATCATCCACAGCCGGTATTTAAGCAAAGCCCGGAGGTCAGTATGTTGCTGAGTCATTGCCTGAGTTAGACACAGCTGGTAAGGTAGAAGGTCGCTTTGCTAATACATCTAGACAGCTCTCTTCATGAAAAATGTAATATGTAAATGTCTATTAAAATTCCATCTCTGATCCTCACTCTTCTGTGTACATTCATTTTTCGCTTAGGATCAGTGAGCCGACCAGAACCTGACCCATTGCGACTCCTACCAGGATAAAGCGGTTGCTGAAAATGAAATAAAAAAATGAAAATGATGACGTTTGTGAATGTGTAATAAATTTTACCCAGCAGGTTGATTATCCCCTCATTATAAGCTGCAAAAAGCCTGATGGAATCTTTGAAAAGAAGCATGAAGGCTGCATTGATGACCCCATTGGTGAGCTCGTTGGCATTGACCTGGACATAGAACATTTCAAATTTTCAAACGGACAGTAACACTGATGTTAAAAAGCTCAAGTCACACATTTCCGGACAGAAACCAAAGAGCAAAGTTGAAACTCACATTGAAGTCGAGAAGGGCGTCCATCTGATTCTGGATGATTGGAATGGTTTTCAGAAGTTTCTCAGTGTTCATAGTTCGCATCACTCCATCAACCCTAAAAACATATTAAACAAAAATGGTATTTGACATTGCACCAGGACTGCTGACCAGCTCAAATGTTTGGGTGCAGGTTTCAGTCAGGACCTATTGGTCTATTAAGCAGATACACTACAAGCCCAAGAACAAGTATGTGGACACCCCAACTGTGCATGTCACAGTCCGGGATTAAATATTAAATCTTTAGTTGATGGTAGTTACTCGTATTACACAAGTCGTGTTGAATGCAGCAGACTTGGGTAAGACACCTGAGTGACTCTGATAGGGCCCAAAAATTCACAGCCAAATGACTGAGATGAAGTGAACTCATGAGAGATTCGAACTCATGACCAGCCAGCAGAGACCGTAATCGGACAATTGCACCCGCAATCAGGAACCAGCACCTCCGAGCACGAGCACCTCCCCCTTACATCAGACACTGCCAATCATGTCTAGTGGGTGCCTGGCTGGTTGATAACACACCTGAGATTTGAACTCATGACCACCACACAAGTCTACTGAACTTATAATTCTAAAGCAAGCTTTCGTAATATATATAAACTATATAAAACAGCCCATGTTTTTAAAGCAAGATTGCAAAAAAATGATTGAATTTCTTACCCACGCTTTACTTTTGTAAAATCAAAAGCCACCTGTCGATATGACACTGCTTTTTCATTCAGGTACCGGCTGTACCTCCGGATAAATGTTGACATGTCATAGCCTAAAAGACAACAGATAAAGACATATTAATACCACATTTATTTATTTATTTTTATTTTTTACCACCACCTTATCTAATCTATCTATCTGTCTGTCTGTCTGTCCGTCCTTCCGTCCGTCCGTCCGCCCGCCCGCCCATCTATCTATCGCAGGGCTACAGCCGTCACCACCCCCCACCTAGACATAGCCAATCATGTCTGCATGGGTGCCCAGTCGATAGCACTTGCTAAATTTCAAACCTGATTCTCATAGTAGAACACAGCACCACCTGACCTGACCTAACAAAATATTTAATTTATTTATTTTGCTTAAATTAATTTGATTATATATATCTTTTATTTTAATTAGATTAAGCTAATTAACCACAATATTTTTGTACTTTTTCCATTTATATCCAGGGTCCAAAACTGACTGTAAATTTTGTTTTAGAAATTTTGATTTAGAATAGTCACACTGTACCTTGCAGCCCACTTTTGTCCAAAAAGTTACTGAGGTTGAATAACGTATTCCTGGAGGCCAAGTACTGAACAAAGCGCTGCGAAACAACATAAAACAGAGTTCAGCATCCCAGTGTTCCCTCACACACTGAATAAACATTTCAATAAACAAAGCTGAATTATGGTAGTGGTTTTGATTAGGACTCACCTCATTGCCATAGACCATGAGGTGGTGTGTTGTGATGAGGGATTTGAAGACGACCACCCAGCTGGTGTTGGTGGTCCTTTCAAACAGCGAGTCAGCCAGTTGAGGAATGTTTACGTTCATCTCATTGGTGCAGTGGATGAGATCTACAAAACAGACAGAACAAAGGTAAACAGTCATTAAGAGATAATAATAATCTGCTAGGTCAATATATATGTAGTACTAAAAGCATTGCAAATTCTACTACTAACTATTACTATACACCAATACATGCCCTATGTGGTAGGATAATATATAATATAATGGGCCCTCCTGCTGTGGAGATCAGCAATTGGGCTTAGTTGTAGAATCATGTCATTTTGCCTTGCCAAATATGGCTAGCAAAGGGGGCGTGGAGGCACTTTTCGGCCATCATCGGGTCTTTCCGGAAAGGGCCACCCTTTTTTATTTCCCCTCCCCCCCCTATTTCCCCTTTACCCCTTTTTAGCCACAGTATTGTTCTACCATGGTTAAGTATCCTGCTACAACTGGAGCCTTAATGGCGAGGTGCAACACACCCCGTTACAAATAAACAGCGCAAACAAATACTTGGAATGCTGACTGAAAAGTCCCACAAAAATGAACAGTTAAAAAAGAAACATATCAGACAATCACTACACTATCACTGAAACTTATGGTGCCATACTGTGTTATATCATGGGCTCTGAAAATCCTAGTTTCTGATTATCTGGCAGGTGTGTACACAATTTATATAACGGGACAGCTCATATGTAGATCCGGTCAAAAGTTTAATCCCGTTCTAAATTGCACACGGTGGAACATAACAATGTTTGCATAGAAACATTATAATGGTTATTATGCTTTATAGTAGACCTGTAATTACAATCTGCTTTAGAGCTGCTAAAGAAAATTAATAAGAAATAAATGTCATGGATTAAATGTCAGATTTATTCTGTTTAAAGCCTGGAATGGATATAGGCCAGTGGAGCAGCACTGATAAATCAAAACAACCGCTATTAATGTTAATTACACATGAAATGATCATTTCTAGGCTACAGGGTATAAAAACGAAATGCAACCTAAACCAGCATTTTAAAGCTGTTGATATGTAACCATAGCAAGGTAAAAGATGGTAACGGGTAAAGGGAGTACCATTCAGCTAGAGGAAACAAAAAGTGATCAAGCCGTGAGTAAAGTAACAGCAGCTACACTGTCCTGTTCAAAAATACTGAGATTCCCTTTGCAATGTGAAGTTCTTTGCTTCTGCCTTGTTTATTTTCTTATATGAGAATATGCATTAGCAGAAATGTAAAATAAGCTTTAAGATTTATTGAAGGTGATCGTCACTAGTCAGGTTTTGCAACATGCTCTCAAAATTTCTACCAAGAATAAGGCAAGAGAGAATCAGTCACTCTAAAAGAGTTGCAAGACGACCTGAAAACAGCAGGAGCAACAGTTATACAGAGAACAATAAGCAAACAAACAGCAATAAACAACAATAAATCCTATCAATAATACATCATCTTGATTCTTTAGAGAAGAATTTTCCAACAGATTTCCAACTTCCACCAATGATCAGAACAAAAGGAGAAAAAAGACTTGAATAAATGACCCCAAGTACAGCATACCCACAGTAAAGTATGGTGGTGGAAGCACCTTGATGTGAGTGTGCTTCTCATTTGGGCATTACGCGTCAATTACAAAGGAAACCAAACTGGAACACTGTGCGAGACATGCTAAGGGAGAATTTAATCTCATTGGCCAGGAAGCTAAATCTGGACATTTAAACGAGAACCGACCCCAACCCAAACATAAAGTTATGATAACTTGCAGCTGGATCCTAGAGAGGAAGGTTAATGCACTTTCATGGCCAAGATGGTCTCATGACTTCAATCCTCTTAGAAACACATGGAGGATTTGCTCTAACAACTGTGCTGCAACAAAGTACTAATTTTAACAGGTCCTGTCTAGCTAGGCATGGGGGCAAGGGATTCAGTATCGTGCCCTCCTGCAATGCCAATGTTGTTAATTGTCGGCAGGTGGGGTGGTCTGGGTCGTTTCTGTGTGGAGTTTGCATGTTCTCCCCGTGTCTGTGTGGGTTTTCTCCGGGAGCTCCGGTTTCCTCCCACAGGTGAATTGGAGATACTAGATTGTCCATGACTGTGTTCGATATTAAACTTGTGAACTGATCTGAATCATGTGTAATGAGTAACAATCTATCCTGTCATGTATGTTACCAAAGTGTGTTTGTTTGTTTGTTTATTAGGATTTTAACGTCATGTTTTAGACTTTGGTTACATTCATGACAGGAAACGGTAGTTACACAAGGTTATATCGAAACACTCATGGACAATCTAGTATCTCCAATTCGCCTTATATGCATGTCTTTGGACTGTAGGAGGAAACCGGAGCACCCGGAGTAAACCCACGCAGACACGGGGAGAACATGCCGACTCCACACAGAAAGGACCCGGACCGCCCCACCTGGGGATCGAACCCAGGACCTTCTCGCTGTGAGGCGACAGTGCTACCCGCTTAGCCACCGTGCTCCCTAAAAGTGTGTAGGACAAGCCGTAGCCTAGTGGTTAAGGTACTGGACTAGTAACCAGAAAGTCGCTGGTTCAAGCCCCACCACTGCCAGGTTGTCGCTGTTGGGCCCTTGAGCAAGGCCCTTAACCCTCAATTGCTCAGACTGTATACTGTAACTGTAATGTAAGTGGCTTTGGATAAAGGCGTCTGCTAAAAATGAAAATGAAAATGAAATGAAATGTAAAACATGACGTTAAGATCCTAATACATAAATATGTTCATGGTGAAATTAAAACTTCTTTATATTCTATATTCACATTTTCGGCATTTAGCAGACGCTTTCATCCAAAGCGACTAACAGTTGTGACAGTATACAATCTAAGCAATTGAGGGTTAAGGGCCTTGCTCAAGGGCCCAACAGCTGCAACCTGGCAGAGGTGAGGCTTGAACCGGCAACCTTCTGATTACTAGTCCAATACCTTAACCACTAGGCTACAACTGCCCAACATATAAAAAGTCCCAGTCATACAAAAAAAGAAACATACCGTGATATACCGTGAAACCGTCAGAATATTAAAAAAATACCGCGATACAAATGTTTGATCATATCGCCCAGCCCTAAATAGAAGCTGATCTGGAGGGGGTGTTTCTTTGTCTGCCCTTGGTAAGCGTGTAGATCAATGTTGAACTAAAGCCAGAATCACAATCGTTACTATTAGATTAGGCTGCTGGGCTTCTATTACGGGCTGCGTTGACGCCGCCATAACAATACGAGTCAAACCGGGAATCGAGAGCATCTTCATATAGCGAATGCACCCCATAATGACATGTCAATCCAAGCACATACTTACAGTCCAAGTGTTTCTTTTTGGGACCCATGATTTCATGTGTGGTGGCTTTACACACGGTTTTGGACACAGCTGAGCCGGTAACGCTGTGCTGAGCGGCTGTGATTCTGTCCGTTATGCTCTGGCCCGACATCTTCAGCTCTTACAGGCGATATCAGGGGAAAATGTCGGATTTGTTTTCTGAAAACAACAACACTGATATTTCGTGTTGTTGGATAGCAGTCCGTTCTCGACGTGTTCTCGTAGAACAGTCTACGTTAAAGGAAAAAGCGAGAAATAGAGCCGTGTCAGGAGCAGCCAAGCCGAAGCCGACACGATGAATCCCGAACTGATACGATAAAGATCTACTCCTAAACCGTTACATCGTTAAATAAATCCACCAGAAAACGCTTCACCACTTGGTTGATTCATCTCTCATCCGCTTTCTCTTCCCGAAATCCGGCCGTCTCCTCCTCCTCTTTCTTCGCCACCCTTACAGGCGTGTTAAATGACCAAAAAGCGTTCAGTGAAATGGCGGGCCTTTAATATAGGACACACACACAGATACTGCGCTTCAAGCTGATCCTGGATCAGGCTGTGGCCGCATCCCAAATCACTCCATGGCTGTAACAAAGGTGCACTACTTTATGACAGGGATAATGGCTCGTGCAGCCTATGTGGTCCACTAAATCCTACACATGGACGTATTTGGAAACCGGTCGCGGTATCTAACGTCCACACCTTATCCAGGAAGGAAATCATTAATGCACTTGCTCTTAGCATTCATCACAATATATTGTTACCCTCAATTCCTCCAGACTGCCCAACAACTTATTTTAGCTCTCATACAAAACATTTTAAACATTAGTTGATTGTAGATGGGTTTAAAATTAACCCTTGTGTTGCTGGTCAAAAAAGACCCACAAATATAATTATTAGCAGATTTACATTTTCAGCATTTAGCAGACACTTTTATCCAAAGTGACTTACAGTACTGTGACACTATATAATCTAAACAATTGAGGGTTAAGGACTTTGCTCAAGGGCCCAACAGTAACAGCCTGGCAGTAGTGGGGTTTGAACCAGTGACCTTTCAATTACCAGTCCAGTACTTTAACCACTAGGCTACAACTGCCCAGATAAGATCCCCTCAGTCTTGTTTTAACCTGAGATTTGACCTTTCCTGAAGTGACCCCAGATATTCACAAAGTTTGTGATGAATGACAGATTGTTTATGCAAAAAGTCAATTAAGCTGCCTATTTAAATTTTTTCCTTTAGGGTAGTATACAGAATATTAGGACTACACAAAGATTAATTTTATTCTTTTGTTTTTACTTTATCTGCTTATAGAGCATATATTTACTGCTGCTATACATAAATACTGTCTCTAGGCATTATACAGCAGACAAGTACCCATCCTTTACAACATGGGCTGCTTCTTTTTACCAGGCAGCAGTGTATTTTCAGACAGAGTCGTAAATACAGCGCCATGCTTAAATTAAGTGAGCTGTTTAGGAGAACCTATTCTTTCTAAAATGTTTGAGAAGGCAGAATTAATGGCTAGATGCTTGATTTTATATTCCTGTGGCAATAGGACTGAATGAAACACCTGAATTTTTATCAAGAAAAGTGTACCAATACTTTTGTCTATATAGTGTATATTACTTCAAAATTTTAAAAGTTATGTATTGTGACTGCAATGTAATGAAAGCTTAATATTGAAGGTCCTTGACTATTAATTTATGACTCACCACCAACCTGCCACTGTTGAGCCATTAAGCAAGTTAGTTGGATCATTTTGGTCTCATTTCTAATATACTTTGAATAAAAAAGCCTGCTGAAAGCACAGATGTACAGTGATGTAAATGGTTTTTGGATGTGTGACTGTGTTAAATGTCTGTGGAAGTTCACGCTCATTCAGTCAAAGGAGAATATGTGTGGTCACCAAACTGGTAAAACTATGTGGTGTGCAGATACTTGTAGTGGCCATGTAGTGTACACATGGAGCAACATTACACACCATGTTACAGCTTGTTCACAATCACAAGAGGGCGATATCATCACAATACACCAAGTGCAAATGTGATACTACAGTATTGCAGCCTTGTAGATGAAGCTTCCTGCAAAGACAATTTCCTGGCAGCTCAAATCTTTTGGCTAATTACGGCCCTATCTTAAATAATTAATGTTAAAAAAAAATTATTATAATATTTAATAATGATACAATAACGTTCTATGTTTGCTAATAATTTACACTAATATCACTGTTCCATACAGTTTACTTTTTTCAAGTTGTCTTCTTTATTTCTTTATTTTTACCAAACGTTTAACCCTGTAAAATACTATCCAGACTGTTACTGGCAAGTGCTGAAAAAGTCAAGTCAGTCTGTCATAGTATGGGGATGGGAAGACCTTACTGATGTGGATGCGCATACTGTAATTTTAGAGAGATGCTGCTATCAAGGTAACATCTAATCCTGGGAAGTCCTTAGTTATTTAAGCAAGACAGTGCCAGGCCTCATATTGCACATACGAAAACATCATGACTTCTTAGGCAAAGAGTGTGTATGCTTAAGTGGCCTGCCTGCAGTCTAGATATTTTTTCTACTGAAAAAGTATGACACATTATGATGAAGAAAATCAGAAACAACTGCGACTACAGATTTTTGAGCAGCTGTTTTAAATCAAGCCAGAATAGAAACAAAAAACAAATTCACAAAGAATTTGATTTAATTAATAGAAAAGGTGATATAACACGGTGGTAAACATGCCTCTGTCCCAACCTTTTTAAGAGTTTTGCCAGCATAATTTGTTTACATTTACATAATTTGTTTATGTTTACATTTACAAAATGCAATTTAGTTGGTCAATTAAGTTTTGAGTTATTTTGCTTTTGAGTTTGGGATTGTTTAAACATTCAGATTCAGGTTGTTGTTCCATGACATTAAATTCTTCTTTTGAATGTCATGGTACATAGCTCCATTTATGTTAAGTTCATGGCTGAGTTGTTTTATTTGAGTTTATTTTGTTTTTGTTTCTAGTTCCCACTACCAAAACGTATAGTTGACCAGGGCAGCCCTAAGAGGTTGAAATGTTAATTACTGATTTTTGTTAAATTGGGCAGTCTATATTGAAAGTCATTGCGCTTTACAGTAACCATTAGATTACCAATGTTTGTCTTTGACATTGCATTGCTGTATGGTTTACTTCATACACTTTTTTTTTTTTTTTACAAAGATGATAGTCAACTTATATAGTCAACTTATCTAAAAAGCATTATATACATTTCATCTATGTGATGGCAAATCTTTAAATAAAGGATTACATTTAAAACATCAACAAATTAATATGTTGAACCAAAAAAAAATTTCAGTCACCCTTTTAGGAATAATGAATGAGCACCGTGCATCCAGTCCAAAACTGGCGTAAATTAGTTGCCTGCTGAACTGTGCATGTGGAACCAGAGCCCAAATGCGTTGAAGTCGGCTGCACCCACTTCCACGTTCCTGATAGAGAGGGCAAGAGAATAGCCCGTTTAGTCTCTTCAGTGGCTGATGAAAATATAATTCCCTGATTTAGCCCCCTGCTGAGGGCAGACATTAGTGCCCGATGACAGAAGCAGATCAAGGCATGAGAATACTAGTGGGAAATCGTCAAAGCGGCTCAAGTTTCTGGGCCCGTGAAAAGATTTGCTCAGGGCACTTTGATTCGATGCATTTTCCCATGTTGCACGGGACAGCTTGTATTGTTGATACGCTTTGATAATGACTCCCTGTTCTGGGTCTGGGCAGGCTGCTGGGTTGAGGGTTCCAAGTTCTGGTTGGCCACAAAGCCATTTGGT
Source organism: Trichomycterus rosablanca (assembly GCF_030014385.1). NCBI lineage: Eukaryota > Metazoa > Chordata > Actinopteri > Siluriformes > Trichomycteridae > Trichomycterus > Trichomycterus rosablanca. The sequence continues at coordinate 23,874,778 of NC_086007.1, forward strand.
TACAGACAGCAGGCCAAAGTATAGGCGGCTCTGATAAATGTAGCTTTGGTAAGAGAGGCCAACTTAAGCTTTTGCACTCTTCAAAAATAATTAAAAACTAAAATTAATACAGATATTTTTTTGCTTTTTGTTGGTTGTTAATGTTTTGCATTTTTAAAATCCAGGGGCTGAAATGGAGCTAATATGGATTCTGCTTTTAATAAATGGAATGCCTGTGACTTTGACTCAATTCAATGGTTACAACTGTGATCCTGCTTTCCACAGTAGATTTCCAGGTAAGAAGATTCAAATTTCATTTATTGAAGCAACTTTAAGAGACATTTCTAATTATATAGTCATTTATACTGATTTAGTACAATTTAAAAACAAAAAAATATAATGGTTTGTGATTTTGACTTTTACACTCTTCTACAATTCTTATGCAAAATTGTTATATTTCTGCTTACCTCAGATTCTTCCCTTTAAAACCCCTTACAATGTTTTTATCTGTTTGTTTATACAAAAATTATTTCAATTCTTAGCTTTGTCTTGGGTAACAATGCTGTTTGAAAATTATTTAAACAAAAAGGTAAAAAATTAAATAAGTTCCATTATTTATCATGATTAAAATGATAACCAGAAGTGTCTGAACTTTTAAACAAAATGGTAATCAGATCTCTACACCAAACACAAAATTGGAACAGAAATACAAGCAACAAAAGTAGCTTTAGCAGTTATAGACATGTAGTTAACAAGGCTGCTATACCTAATCATACAATAACAATTAAAGGTGAGTTAAGGAAATCTGCCAGCAGCATGTGTGGCTTTTACTTAGTTCAGTGGTTGCAACGGTGATCCTGTTTTCCATCGTAGACACCCAGGTGAGGAGATGCAAAACTGTTTCTAAATTTACACTCAGCCCTGCAGTTTTCCTAGCAGGGTCCTAGAAGGGCAAGGTCATGCTTTTCTAGCCTGTTAGTTGTTCTCTGACCATTATTTAATTATTTATTGACCATTGTTCATTACCATGATCATTGTTTTTTACTAAGAACTAAGCAATTAACAAATCATCCTATCTCCGTGGACCCAATGGCAAACGTATGCACAAAAAATCAGTATAATTTTAAATATAACAGCATAGCTGCTGTACCAAAGTTTACAAAAAGAAGAGACAATTTTAAAATTAATATCTTAATTATTTAATTATATCTTTAAAAAAATCATACTTTCATAAAGTTCTGTATTGCTCGATGTGGACATCCACAACCATAGACTGTCATTATAATGACTATTCAACCAATTAAAGTGTAAATTTTCAATAAAATATATAAATGTTACAAAATACAAATAAAAATAATCATTCTGCCAAACAGAATAAGAACTTACAGTTAATTACTGCAAATTTTACAATGTTTTTTTTCTTATTTTAAACCAAATACAATCTGATATTTATGTAACTCAATTCATCATTAGTGACAAGGTCATGTAATAGTCAGTCAAATACAATAAAATAAATAAACAAAACATAAAATAATTACTTTTACCCAAATCATCATGATGAAAAATAAGCAGTAAAATGTCTGTACTTTCTAACAATGTCAGTTGGATCACAAAAAACAACACATTAAAAAGGGTGAAGGAACACATGTCTAGAAATGATAATTTACTGGGAGCAGAACGTTGGTACAGTTGAACATGGGTTCAACCCTCACCTCCAGTCATTGTGAGCAGATTTGCATGCTCTCCCCATGTTCATGTGCGTTTCCTTCGGGTTTTCCGTTATACTCACCCAACAGCATGCAGAAGGCAAATTTGCTATTCATAATTTCCCATAGATGTGAGTGAGTAATGAGTATGTATGAGTGTGTGGGATGGAATGAAACCCCGAATGGGGTGTATTTCTGCTTAGCACCCAGTGTTTTTGGTTGGCACTGGACCCACTGTAGCCCTGACCAGGTAGACGCTGTAAATGGGTGGGCAGTCAGGTGGAACAATGGTCTATTATGCTAGCTCATCACCGCTGAGATCTGAGTTCAAGTCTTAGTGTTGCTATCGGCCGGCTGGGTGTCTACGCAGACATGATCGTCTCTGTCTGTGGGAGAGGGAAGCCCTATGATGGATTGGCAGCCTGTCCAGAGTATTCTTGCCATACATCCTGTCCGTGGCAACCCTGACCAGAAGAAAGCGGTTGATGAACAGAAAAAAAAAAAAAAAAAGATGTAATAAATGCATGTTAAGAAATTGTCCATTGTTATCATTATCATTATTCATTTGTATTTAACAAAAATATCAGTTTCTGAAATACATGCTTTCATTAAACCTTTTAAACTGTTTTTCCTTTTTCTAAAGCCGAGCGGGACATCAGTGTGTACTGTGGCGTCCAAACCATCACACTGAAGATCAATTTCTGTCCGGTGCTCTACTCAGGCTACACCAATGCAGATCTAGCTCTGAACGGGCACCACAGTGATGCCCAATGCCGTGGCTTCATCAACAACAACACATTTCCCACTGCAGTTCTGTTCAGTGTCAGTCTCAGCACACTGGAAGCTTGTGGCAACATGCTGGTGGTAAGACATAATTTTGAATTGTGTTAAGGCAGATCAGACCCACATTTAATAAGCTGTTAATATTAATGTCATTTTAAAGGTTCACAAACATTTTCTTTCAACTATACAAAATAATCACGCTTGTTTGTAACCATGTCTTAACAAAGCCTCTCTCTGCAGGTTTCTACGACTCAGGGTTACAATGCTTATGGGAACATGTCCCAGATACAAATAGGAAACATTTCAGGATACATCGACACCCCTGATCCTCCGACCATCATTAGCTATTTGCCTGGTCTGCTGTATAAATTCAGCTGTAGTTATCCTCTGGAGTACCTGGTCAACAACTCACAGTTGGCATCGTGAGTATGATATTTGGTATGGCTTTTTTTTTGGATGTTGATTAGTCAACACAATTGCATGGACTAGAGCTAAAGATGGCTAAAGATTTTGATTTTTTGCTTAAAACTAGATGAAAACTTGTTTTTTTTAATAAAACACATAAACTTGTAATTTTTCTATTTAATATATATTTTTGAAAGTTTAACTTTAATTATCTAAGAGCAGATTACCCTATTGCTTAGGTGTAAAATACTTGCATATTGTGTCTTTACTTTTTAAAGATCATCTGCTGCTATATCAGTAAAAGACAACAACGGCACCTTTGTCAGCACTTTAAGTTTAATTCTATACAACGTAAGTAAACTTTTCATTATTTGCATTTTTTGCCGTATGGTTTCAACAGAGTCAGCAGCATGACCAGAGGTGCCCAAAATATCAGAAAACATTAGCTGCAGAACCATTAGACATACATTGTGTAAATGAACTCTGTTGAGGCTTCACATTTATCCAACCCTAAACAGAAACACTGATACAGTGAGAGAAACACTTCACATAACCTACAATGGGCAAAACTCTATTAAATGTTCTAACATAAATCAAAAGCAATAACTTAAATTATAAAGTGACAGTTTGGGTTTTGTTTAGACCTTGACAAAAGACCACTGTTCCATTTACTTTTGAATGGGTACAGTAAAACTTTCAGTCAAACTTTCCACTAACAAAGAATTCAAAGGCCATCCCACAAACATACTCTACACAGCACACAAATGATTAATTTAAGCTGCTGTGTACATTTTTATGCAGATTTTTATCCCAGAAGAATTACAATAAGCTTACACAAAAGGAAATTTTTACTATTTTTCATGATTTTTTTCTGGCCATGATTGAGTTTTTTTAATCTGTGCAAATTATTTCTCAGGACTCATACTTCAATCAGCAGCTGTCTGTTCCCATGAATGGTCTAGCTCTAAAAACGAGAGTGTTTGCTGCCGTCAAGGCCACTAACCTAGACAGAAGGTATAAAATTTCATAACATAAGATTAAATTTTATTACTGATACTTTACTGCTACTACTACTACTTTACTCTACCGCTTGATTAAGGTAACTTATTTTTAGTTTAATTAGTTAAGTAAAACTTTTGTAAAACAAATGCTTTTATTATAATGACTGACTCTGTGATAAAGACCTAATGACCAAAACCTACTGGAAATAGTAACCTCTTTGTTTCCAGACCCATTTTATCTATTTCATTCTTCTCATAGGTATAGCCTGAGTGGCGTCTAAATTCATTTTAAGAATGTTTTAGATCAGATCTATGAGTGGCAACAAAAATGGACTTTTCCCCCTCCCACAGGTGGAACATCCTGATGGATTACTGTTACACTACGCCCTCTGGGAATCCCAATGATGAGATACGCTACGACCTTTTCTTCGGGTAATTTTATTATCTCTAAAACGGTGCGTAAAGTGGTGCACATTAACCAGCAGAGAGCTCATTACCTGCTTAACCAACCATTCACCATACAAACCACTCACAATAGGCCTTTACAGAACATCTTCATCTTGGTGCATGTGGATTTTATCTGATTTCATATGTACGTGCTTTTGAAATGCATTGAACACAGAATCATTCCTCGTTTCAATCTGCTGGATTTTAAACAGGTGCCACAAAGACCCTCAGACCACTGTTTTTGAGAACGGGAAGAGTCAGATAGGCCGCTTTGCCTTTGAAGTCTTTCGGTTTGTGAAACACAAAAACCAGAAGATGTCCACTGTGTTCCTGCACTGTGTCACAAAGCTGTGTCGGGTAGACGACTGTGCAATGCTGATGCCGGTAAACTCTTATGGTTTTAGTTTTAGCATTTTGGCAAAAATGTTGCCCCTTAAGCAGGTGCAGGGTTTAATGCTATCTGATATCTGTGATAAATTCCACTTTACTGCAGATCTGTGGGATGAGAAGGAAAAGAGAGGACGGTACAGCTGCTCATGTTTCCACTGGAGATGCTGTTATAACTGCAGGCCCTATAATAACCAGGGGTGGTGAGAGCAAACATGTCATCTTAATCTGTTATGCTACAATAATAGACATAGTAAAACTATGGTCTAAACTTTAATCTAAAAGATTACAAATTAATGTTAACTGCCTTGCATTTTGCAGATGAAACTCCAACCAACAACTCACAACTTGGTAAGACATCTCTTTTTCTTCATTGTGCAGATTTAACAGGTCTAAGTGAGTGATTTTTAGGGAAGTCTGTGGACCTTAGAAGGAACCTGTTTTGTATTTGTTTCCTTTGAGTTGTCATTAAATCAACTCTGTAACTTAAAATCAAGCATATTTCATGGTATTTGTTTTTATGAATTTGACAGTATACAAAAAAAGATTTCACCATCTATAGTCCATAATATTATTAAAAGATTCAGAGAAACTGGAAAAAGCATTGTGCATAGATTGCAATTTTTGTCTATTGTTCCAAATTTCTGGGTGGTGTTTATATAACACATCACAGCTGAAGCGAATTAAGCGTCATTATTGAGTTCCAATAGTTTAATCATGTTGTAACCCAGACTTAGTTCATACAGGCTAGCAGTAGGTTTAAAGATAAGCAATATAATATAGGGTTGAACAATTGGAGCAAGACAATATTAACAAAATATCCTTCCACTAAGAAATACTACATCATTAATTTTCTTTGTTATTTGTTTCTTCGTAACTGATAAAGACTTTATTCAGACCAAAATCTAGTATTTTATAGGATTTATAACTTGGGTGGTTGAATTTATTTCAATTGCAACTGTATCTATTGTGACAAAGCATTAAAGACCATAAACTTCATACAGTTGCAATCACATTAAATCATAGATCACATTGAAATCCCCTGTTTCTCTCTCACAGCTCCAGTGAGTGACCCGTCTCTGCCGCTGGACTCGATGACCTCTGCTCTGGTAGCCGGGGTGGGTGTTTTGGGCTTAATGAGTCTGGGCTTGTTTATCCTGTCCATCAGACTTCTGCGAAGGTCCAGTCCCTCAGCTCTTCCCGTCATCAGGAACCCCAGCTTCAAATAGCTATTACTCTCCTACTCTACAAACATGGTTTCCTTCTGGGTCTGTTTCTACATGAATTACTGTATGTAGTATGCAATACAAATGTCAGCCTAGACAGGATATCATTTTTTCTCTTTTTTTTTCTTCTTTTTCCTGTCATCTTGTGTCCATGTGCTTTGAAAAAGCAAAGTGGTCAAAGGGAAAAATAGTCCCTGCAACTTATTTTTTTTTTTTTAGAATTCCTTTAAGAAATAAAAAAGTGCTTTTTTTGGTGTCCTGGTGTCAATTATCACTTTAAGGACTTTGGATTTATATGTCATCGGTTTATAATAATGTACAAACAGGTGACAAACTAAAGAAAAAAAGCATGTGTTGTAACAAGTGTTGTAGTAAGGATTTAGGCCACCGCTGTAAGCTGCCAGAACATTCTACATGTCTGTCAAGCTGTATTGAAGAGGTGGAACACCATTCTTCCAACAAGCATCATGGTCATTGAACGTATGACTTCACCCTTAATTTGTTGATGTCATTCCCATAGATCTAAATGCAGATATTTGTTTAGTTAAAGCTCCAAACATATTAGCCAGCTAAGCTGTTTGTGACCAAAGCTCCTTCTATACAAGCCCCAAGAACAAACCCCTTCTCCTAATTAATTTTTTTCTCTTACCATCTTGGTTCAAAATTTAGGTAAACTGCACCTGATTAGTATTTTTATGCATAACACAGAGCGTAGTACAAGGTCAAATGCGTAATTGTATAATTACAGAGGTCTCTATATTGTCTAAGCCCAGCTCAGAGGGGGAGAAATACTGGGAGCAAAATGTGATCCTCCGTGCGCGTTAGATGACACTTAGTACCATGTTATTACCATGTTATTGGCACACCACTTAAATAACATCTCAGAGAAGGTCCTACAGGGTCCTTTAAGTGAACAGATCATAAGATGGACAAACTGGCAGGTGTAGCTCATAAAATGGCCACTGAATGTACCTACAAGACAAGTGTTCCAATAAGGTGCTTAGGGTTTACAATTTACAAACGGCATGCACATTCTGAATATTAAAGGTGTCATTTGGAGTTTTCTAATCTGCTGAATTGTGAGAAGAGTTGTGTGTCTGTGTATGACTAGCAATAAAAGTGTAAACATGCACTGTATAAATTAGTAAGAAATTGTGATACATAATGTTTAGTCAATTTAGACATTGTTTAAAATGTGATGTGCCATTATATCCTGGGTGACCCTTTCTATGTTCTGTAAAAATGTTATTTTGTATTGCAGCTGTATGTATGAATACACTGGACATGTATCCACATAAAGATGTTACCTTGACTCTTTGTTATTAATAAGACTGATTCTGAAAAGATTCTGGGTCAAATGTTAAATACTATATATTAATTTGGTGGTTCATGGCATGGCCTTCTAATTGACCAAAGCTGAGTCTCTTGTCAAGGTCTGAAGACTAAAGCTGCCACCTTGTGCTGAAAATAAATGGTGTGGATGGTCAGATGTAATAAAAAACCTGGAACTGCTGGAATTTAACAACAATTTTATAATGGAAAAGCACAGTGAAAAACAATCAATATTAAAATAAAAATTCATTCCAAGGCAGGTACTACAAATGCGTCATTGCACCAAGCACATCCAAAATAACCAAAGAATCTTGAAAATCAAAATGTTTTTGTTAAATTTTACACATCAAATGTAAAGTTATTGTAATTTTAAGGTTTTAATTCAGTACATTCAGTACATCAGTACATAAATGGCCAAGCAGCCACACGAGTCTCTGACCCACAGACCATCTCAGGGTTGTGTCCATTTCAAACTACTTTTTCCCTATACGCAAACTTTGTGGGCTGGTAACATTTGTTTTAATTCTGGGCTCTGTGCAAGCCACTAATTACTCCATAACAAACTTGTCAAACATACGGACTTGACTTTGTGCACAGGGCGCAGTCGTGAGTCATGCTGGAAATTAAAGCAATGGGTTTGGCTGAAGCAAGATTGTTCTAGACTTTTTCTTCCACTGAAGGGTGTGACATTTAGGCATGTGGGTTATGTACTTTCACTCTGCAGAAATAGAACCTTGTGAGAAAAGTTGTTTACACCTACGGCCATTAGAAAAAACCCTGAATTTATGTATTATCCAGTTGACCACTCAGGAGGCAGCAGTGCAATGCATAAAATCATACATCCATCAATAAAATAGAGAAAAATATATAATTTTAGTGACTTTGACCATGACATGGTGGTTGGCTCCAGATGCTATGGGTCAAGTATGTCAGAAACTGTTGATTTTCTGTGATTTCTTTTAGCAAAGCAGAAAAACTATATTGTAAAAACATCAGACCTAACTAAAAACAGTGGAAACTGAACCTGGACCTCTGAGCAACCGAACACGTGTGTGCCAGCTGTTAGGTACAGTGGGAAATCAAACACAGAATGGGCAGTCAGTGTTTTGTATGGTTGTACAACAGTAACATTTCTTTTTATCAACCTCTGCCCTACTTTAAAACGTTCCTGCCTTTTAATCAATAACTAGTCTCTTTATTGACTTTTGATGGGAATCAATCCAAAAATAAGTCGATTCCATATTCAATTAAATGAGAATTAAAAGAGTCGACTTCAAAAATGACTTTGTAGTAGCAATTAATTTTTTACTTTTGTTAAATGTGTAAAAAGTCTCCCACTATGAATAATAGAAACATGTTCCGTACCTACTTATTTATTTACTTTACAAAACTTATATTAATGTCCTGTCCTTTCTGTGTTCGAAAATATTGTTGTGTGGAATTTTGATTCTCAACACATTGACTAAGAACCTGACTCAGAGTCGACTCTGATTACAGGAATATTCCGAAATGTTCCTTCCTCCTTACAATAAAAAGACTGCAATGTTAAATATAAATGTCAAAGTTGTAGGAGAAAATAGCAAAAACAATGTTGTGTTCCAGAGGAACAAGTTAAGGTTAATAAACGTGTAAAAAAGATCATTTAGCCTTTCTTTGGATAAAAACGTCTGCTAAATGCAGAAAATGTAAATGTAAAACTTAAGATGAATTGGAATATTGGACTATGAGGAAAGCTTGCATGTCCAACATACAGTCAGTTGACTAAATGAACAAAAATTCCCAGACACAATATGTGGAACGCCTTTTCTGAAGAGTGATGGCTATTATAGGCACAGAGAGTGGGCCGACTGAGTATTAATGCCCATGGGTTATAAAGGCAATGTCAAACAAGCTTAAGGTCAAATGTCCAAATACTTTCGGCTATATAGTGTAATGTGCCCCAAAAACCTGGACTGTGTTTTGTAATCTAATCTTGTTCTGTTACCAAAAATGTTCACTACTTCTTAACCAGTAATTTTGTACCTCCTAGTTATACTGACCAACGATTTATTGGTCAGTTGTAGCCTAGTGGTTAAGGTACTTGACTAGTAATCGCTAGGTCACTGGTTCAAGCCCCATCCCTGCCAGGTTGCCACTGTTGGACCCTTGAGCAAGGCCCTTAACCCTCAATTGCTTAGACTGTATATTGTAAGTTACCATAAATGTTAATGTAGTATCTCTAATTAACCTGACTGCATGTTGGCAGTTGCAGCCTAGCGGTTAAGGTACTGGACTAGTAATCAAAAGGTCGCTGGTTCAAGCCCCACCCCTGCCAGGTTGCTGCTGTTGGGCCCCTGAGCAAGGCCCTTAAGCCTCAACTACTCAGACTGTATACTATCACACTGCTTTAAAGCCGTCTGCTAAATGCCGTAAATGTAAATAAGCCTTTCTACTGTAAACAGTGGTAATGTATTACGAATATTCACGGAAAATTACATTATTGCCTTTGCCACATTGAATATGAAGAAGAGTCGATTCCAACATTTTAGAGCAATTATTTTTTACTCATTTTTCAAAAGCAAAACGTGTGTGAACAGCCCCGGTTCTGGACTGCTTTGCTTGGGGGGGCAGTAAAACCTAATGAGGGGGCATGTTGATAGTCATGTTTTTGAAGCCAGAAAGCAAATCAAGGCTTGATTTGTGCATGAATGATGACAGCCAAGCTATTGATACTGGCTTAAAGTGATGTATGAGGTAAAGAAATAAAAATGCATGTTTTCGAACTTAAACTTAAAACCCAATGATTAAAAAATACATGTTGATTATGTAAATGGAGAAAAAAGATTATCTAATTGTATTTCATTTTAATACGCCCCCTTAATTAAATTGCCATTACTAATAGAACAACTCTATTTCTTGAAAGGCTTTAATACAAATTTAAGTCAAAGCTGACAAATGTACCTACACACAGACTGAGAATATTCAAACGTGGAAATAGGAATGAGTGAGAATATTTATATTATTGGGAAATTAAAATATAAAGAAAACAAAAGAATACTAATTCTGTAAAAAAAAAGTGTTTACCAGTATACCTGCCTCTCGCTCACACTAACAGAACATATACTGCCGAACTGAACTGTTTGGGGCAGTCTGCCGATTTTTATATGACTCAAAGAGCCAATCAGGAATAAGCAAGGAAATATCTTCACACTGTAAAACAAAATGCATTTTTGTGATTGGTTCAGAGATAATTTTAAAAATAGCCGTTGCTTGCATTGTGCTTGGGGGGGCAAAGACACAATTTGGGGGGGCAAAGACACAATTTGGGGGGGCAATGCCCCCCTCAGCCCCCCCCCTAGCGCCGGTCCTGTGTGTGAATATAAATTGTAAACAAGGCTTAAAGTTTTTAAAGTTTTTGAAGCAAGAGTAACATAACTGTGTCCCCGAAGAACATCTGAGGTACTGTAAATAATGATGTAGATACTGTACAAAGTCATTTAAACTGTAAATTATAGCAATCTGCAGAATACTTGTTAATATTTATTTTATTTTGGTTAGTTTGAGAATGAGTTAGTGTAGGAATCGACTCTTCAATCGATTCTCTACGCATTATATATGAATAGGAGCCTCAGTCAGAGTCGACTCGCACATTCTGGTATCAAACAGCTCAGCGTTAAAAAATGAGGTGTAACTCGAGAACTTTCCAGCTAAAGTTCACTTTTATTTCGTTAGAACTGAACAGTCTTTGCTATCTGATTGGCTCTCTCGTAGTGCCGTTCAGCGCTTGGGAGAGTTTAATTGGCCGCATCTCTCTGGGTATGTGTGTGTGTGTGTGTGTGTGTATATAAAAGATGCGGCTGTGGATTCACTGATCAGACCTGAGCTGTTACGGGCATTACTGTGCTGTTCGAGAGATCAGCAATTAGAAGTTTAGCCCTGAGAGTGTTATCAGGTAAGAACTGCTCATTTGTCTCGATCAATAGATTAAGAATGGAGTTGCATAGTTGTTCTAATATTCTGGCCTTTACTGATTAGTTGTGCATGTCAGTTTAACAGCTGGAGAGAAATGTAAACATTAAAGCTGAATATGCGTTGTAATTTTACAGTACAGATTATTTATTCATGGATAGATTTGGATTGTTAAAATCGCCTAGAGTTTTGCCCAGATATGCAGAATATTCTAGCAGGCATCAACGATTCTTTCGAAATCAGCCCATACAAGGAATACAGACACTCCTCTTATTCACTGTTATGTAATCTAGAAATGATTCATTATTCGTGTTGCTACTGGTGTGATCTGTTAGTGCTGCAGGTCTTAACTACTAAGGTTAAGCCATTAAAAAATAACATAGATATACTTACATAGATACCCAGGGGAAAATGCAAATCATTTGCAAACAGTTCCACCAATGTGATCCAACATGCCTCTAAAATGATTGTTTAGATACAGAGAGCATTAGGCTTGAAAATGAAACTAAAAGTCAGGAGCTTATATTATAGGAACGTTCTGGAAAATAACATTAGTCCCAGTCTGCATACAGAACAAATAGTACTTGTAGTAATTATATTTATAATTTACTGGACTAGTAATCAAAAGGTCGCTGGTTCAAGCCCCACCCCTGCCATGTTGCCACTGTTGGGCCCTTGAGCAAGGCCCTTAACCCTCAACTGCTCAGAACAAATAGTACTTGTAGTATTTATATTTATATTTTCGGCATTTAGCGGACGCTTTAATCCAAAACGATTTACAGTAATCTGACAGTTTACAGTCTGAGCAATTGAGGGTCAAGGGCCTTGCAATGCCAGGTTGCCACTGTTGGGCCCTTGAACCAGTGACCTTTCGATTACTAGTCCAGTACCTTAACCGCTCGGTTACAACTGCCAACATGCAGTCAGGTTAATTGGAGATACTACATTTACATTTATGGTAACTTACAGTATACAGTCTAAGCAATAGAGGGTTAAGAGCCTTGCTCAAGGGCCCAACAGTGGCAACTTGGCAGAGTGGGGTTTGAAGCAGCAACCTTTTTATTACGAGTCCAGTACCTTAATCGCTAGGCTACAACTGCCTGATCAAAATTAAATGACAACTTTTAAAAGTTTGAATTTCTTTGAAATTGTACATGGGGACATTTGTCTATATTTAAGACAGTGGTTGTATTGTCTATTTATTAAGTGGATATAGATTAGTTTAAAATAATGAAATAAGGTTTCAGGCATCTGGGAATGCAATTTAAATCTTGCTTTCAGTAAGGAGTGGGATATTTAAGAAGTTCATAGTCAGGTGTCCACACGCATGGTACTTTTGACCATGTAGAATATATTGTAATATTTATATAATTATATAAAATACTGAAAGTTTGGCTAGAGTATGTCTGGCTACACCCTACCCCTTTGTATATTTAGTAGTATCAAGTACTATCAGGTCATGTAAATCATCCAAAACATATTTAACCCTTTAAGCAATATGCTATATTAAACTATGACATTTTATTCTTATCCTGTCTTAAAGTGCAACTCTATCATCGCTTTAGTCCTCCCCAGCTTCATTTCAGACCTGTGGGAAACACTGTAATATAAGATTAACATGGTCATTAATCTCCACAATCTCTGTAACGATTTACAGCTGTAATACTAATTTCATAATTCCGGCAGATGTAATTAAAGAAATTTTTAATAGTTGTTTAATTTTTGTTTGTATCTCTAGATTGGTAATTATATTAATGCAGGCTTAGCAAAACCTATAACTGCCATCATATTGTGATTTATTTTTGCCATATTACCAATCCTCATGGCAGATGACTCGATGAGGTATCTTCAGGCCGTCAAAACAGCTGAGCTCTGGTAAGTGGTTGTATAAACAGGTGCACGATTTGAGTTCAGCTGATCCAGTGAGCGAAATGAGACCATTAGCTCACTTCACATGAACGAATTGTCTTAGAATAGAAGACGAGTTCAGTTCTAAAGAAAGTTCTAGAGCAAATTAACCAGCTGTAGTCCTGTCAAGCAGGTTTAGTTGTCTAAATAAACACTTTATCATCTTGGTATGCGCAGGTACTGAAAACCATGTCGAAGGGACCTGCTGTTGGCATTGACCTTGGCACCACCTACTCATGTGTGGGCGTCTTTCAGCATGGCAAAGTGGAAATCATTGCCAATGACCAGGGGAATCGGACCACGCCCAGCTATGTGGCCTTTACAGACACAGAGAGGCTGATTGGGGATGCTGCCAAAAATCAAGTTGCCATGAATCCCACCAATACAGTGTTTGGTAAGCATGAGTATTACCTTTAATTTGGGGATTTTGTTACCACGTTGGAAAGTGCACATGTGAACTGAGATGCTTGTGTATTTTCTGTTTTGGATTGTGTGTGTAGATGCAAAAAGACTAATTGGACGACGATTTGACGATGCAGTTGTTCAGTCAGATATGAAACACTGGCCATTTAAAGTAATAAATGATTCCTCAAGGCCTAAAGTTGAGGTTGAATACAAAGGAGAGACCAAGGCGTTCTTTCCAGAAGAGATCTCCTCAATGGTGCTGGTAAAGATGAAGGAGATTGCAGAGGCTTACCTGGGAAAGGTCAGACAATTACAAGTTTAGTTGCAAGTTACTAAATGACCCAGACAAACATTTAGAGAACTGCAGGGTTTACTCACCGCAAACAAATGGTTTCCCTGGAATAGTTGCACGGCTTGTCTAACATTTGCCAAAAAAAACTTCAGATCACCCCCAAGAGGGATGGGTCTTGTTATATCTAAAAAATACTAACATTTAACAATAACATTAACCATCAGTACAAAACATGCAGTAAGTGTGGTGGCGTTGCTTTGCTGTTTTAGAGTCTGGGTGACTTTCCATAGTTGATAGAACCATGAAAGAACGTCCTGGTATCAGTATGTGATCTGAAGGGCAATTTGGTTATGCAACAACACACTGTGTACTGGAAACATGTAACTCGTAAACATGAGCAGTTACGCTTGTTGTTTAGAGTGTAAATTCACCCTTTACGTGTGTCCCTTTAAACAGCGATTTTAACAGCATTTTTTTCTCCCTGCAGACTATCACAAACGCAGTCGTCACTGTACCTGCATACTTCAACGACTCTCAGCGTCAGGCAACCAAAGATGCAGGGACCATATCTGGACTCAACGTTCTCCGAATCATCAACGAACCAACTGCAGCCGCCATCGCCTATGGACTGGACAAGAAAGTGAGTGTGCCACCATGGAACGACAGCACTGTTGGAAGGAAAATTTAGATCCAAATAGTTATTGGTCAACTGGCCAGTGAGCTTAATCTGTAAATGTATTTACATTAGATATTGTAATTTTTTTTTTTAAATTTTTAAACATTATAGGCCCATCTGTTTTTGAATATATACAACACACAGTAATTTAGTGAGTACCCACCCAATTACTCTAATATTCCGTGTTTAATTTGTGGAAACACGGGACGCTTGGGTGGCGCAGCAGTCTAATGAGCTAGAGCACCACAGCTGAGCTCAGAGTTTGAGAAAAATATGAGAGGTCATACCCACCAGGTGTTCTTATTTGACCTCGTAGTCTTGCAAGACCAGGCGTTATTGGAAATATTCTTGTAAGCCATGCACTATTAAATTCATCTGAAATAATTCAACCCACACAACAAGATAATGCTTTTAACTGCATATATGTTCTCCCATATATAGCTACCGTGGACTTGCTGATATTTTGGCCATGTTGTGTTCACAGTAACAGGATACCTGCGTTTGGCTGGACAGTGTTGCGAGTGCGATTTCCTATTTTAGTTACTCTCTCTTGAGCTTCACCTTTGTTAGGCATGGACAGTTTATGTGATTTAAAGAGAGTTTGCTTGGACCCAGCTTTAAACCTCCTCCTGTCAGATTCCCCAAAGTTTAATCTCATTTTCTTTCAGGTAACATTACTGACAGCAAATCTTCAGACATATTTTACTTTTAAAATAAAGCAGATGACAATGTTAAACAATGCTTTTGTTATTATTGTTTATTGCGACCAAAAATGTAACACTGGCTGTCAAAAGTGTGCTTTGTTAATGGTCTGAAGTCCAATCCGAGTGCATTCTGACTTGCAGAACCACCGCGACTCTAAAGAATAAGGAGCTACTGATGATATTTCGTACTGTGCTCCAAAAGGAAGGCTTCAACTGTTTTTTTTATTGTTTTGACGAGATGATTGATAAAACTGAATGGATCACCAATCCAGTTTTATTAAATATGGTTTATAAAGTGTTAATTATATTTTCAGAGTATACGTTTTGAAATCCGATATGGTTTGCAACTACCTTCTATGTTTCTTGTGCAGGTGGGGGCGGAAAGAAACGTCCTGATCTTCGATCTCGGTGGTGGAACCTTTGACGTGTCCATCCTCACTATCGAAGATGGAATCTTTGAGGTGAAGTCCACCGCTGGTGACACCCACCTGGGTGGTGAGGATTTTGACAACCGCATGGTCAATCATTTCATCACCGAGTTCAAGCGGAAGCACAAGAAAGACATCAGCGACAACAAGAGGGCCGTGCGCCGGCTGCGTACTGCCTGCGAGAGGGCCAAGCGTACCCTGTCCTCCAGCACACAGGCCAGCATCGAGATCGACTCTCTGTATGAGGGCATTGACTTCTACACCTCCATCACCAGGGCTCGCTTTGAAGAACTGAACGCTGACCTCTTCCGGGGCACCCTGGACCCTGTCGAGAAAGCAATGCGCGATGCAAAGCTTGACAAAGCCCAGGTCCACGAACTCGTCCTGGTCGGAGGTTCTACCCGTATCCCCAAGATCCAGAAGCTCCTGCAGGATTTCTTTAACGGAAAAGAGCTCAACAAGAGCATCAATCCCGATGAGGCTGTTGCATACGGTGCAGGTAAATTGATGGATCATTGGTTTGTTGATGTTTTTTGGGAAGCTTTGCAATGCATGTGAGTCATTACCCTTTTTTTGTTATTCCACAGCTGTCCAGGCTGCTATTTTGTCAGGAGACAAATCAGAGAATGTTCAGGACCTGCTGCTGTTGGATGTCACTCCTCTGTCACTGGGTATTGAGACTGCTGGTGGAGTTATGACCGTCCTGATCAAGCGCAACACCACTATTCCTACCAAGCAAACGCAGACGTTCACCACCTACTCAGACAATCAGCCTGGTGTGCTCATTCAGGTCAGAATGGCTAATGATTTCTTAGTGGACAGGGTTGGCCATATTCATTTTGGAGAACAGTTCTTCTCACACAGGTGATCTGTTGCAGGTATTCGAGGGTGAGAGAGCCATGACCAAAGACAACAACCTTCTGGGAAAGTTTGAGCTGACCGGCATTCCTCCTGCACCGCGCGGTGTTCCTCAGATCGAGGTCACGTTCGACATTGATGCCAACGGCATCATGAACGTCTCCGCAGCGGACAAGAGCACCGGCAAGGAAAACAAGATCACCATCACCAATGATAAAGGTAACACTGTTCATCTCACTCCAATTCCTCTCAGGGCTTTGGCCATCCATTCCCTCAGACAAAGCCTGCCGTTTTTGTGTAGACGCCTGGTCGGCTGATGGCACCAATGTGGTTTAAACCCCAGGCTAGTGTAATAAACCATTGCACTACACAAGTGCCTACTGATCATCTCATCAGTGAAGTTACGAACCTCGTATTTAGATGTATATTAATGATTGTCTCGTTGACAGGTCGTCTCAGTAAGGAGGACATTGAGCGCATGGTCCATGAGGCTGAGCAGTACAAATCTGAGGACGATGTCCAGAGGGACAAAGTGGCTGCCAAAAACGTGCTTGAGTCCTATGCCTTTAACATGAAGTCCACTGTTGAGGATGAGAAACTGAAAGGAAAGATCAGCGATGAGGACAAGCAGAAGATCCTAAATAAGTGCAGTGAGGTTATTAGCTGGCTGGACAAGAACCAGGTAAAATATTAATATTTTTATTCAGATATGATATGCTATGTGGTATAGATTTTATTTTCTGATGTTTGTGTTATCAGGCATTGTGACCTTAATATGATAATTATATATCTTAGCAATGCATGTGCCTAAAATCTAGTGGTGTCCACATACACTATGGTGGCCACATGGTGTTTAGGTTTTTATCATGCAGAATGTGGCCAAATTGCTCATAAAAATGAACACAAACAGTTTAGTACATCCCGGCCTTGTTTTTTTCATACACGTTGGCAGAACGAGAGAAACTGTAAAAGAGCCAGTGAAGGATTTGCAGCTCAGACCATCTGCGTCCCTCTGAGCTCTTTGTTGCTTTTATTATATTCACACAGACTGCTGAGAAGGAAGAGTTCGAGCATCAGCAGAAGGAGCTCGAGAAGGTCTGCAACCCCATCGTCACCAAGCTGTACCAGGGTGCCGGTGGCATGCCAGGTGGGATGCCTGGCGGATTCCCAGGCGGCGGTGCCGCACCCGGAGGAGGAGCTACTGGACCCACCATTGAGGAAGTCGACTAAAGTCAACTAAACTCGAATGTTCTGTTTGTTTTTTGCTTCATTCCGTTTCCGTTTCACTCATTGTTCACTTATCACACCTTTACCTGCGAGGTGCTTACTGCGTAATAAGACACCTTTTTTCTAACCGCTTTATTTTGGGAAGCACGTTTATAATTCCAGTGTTACTAAATGGGAAGCAGACGTGGCATTTCTGTCTCACTAATAAATAATACAATAAAAGGTTTACTCTTTTGACTGTGGTATTACGTTTTTCGTTCTTGGGATTCAACAGTCAGGTCACACTTGGCTTTCGGATGTAACATTTTGCACACAAAATTATGGGATTTAAAGCCATACACAATCTCTTAAACCAGGCCAAAGTTCTCTATAATTGGATTATGGACGACCCTCTTGCTGACCACACGCTTTATGTTGCTGGTGCCTTATGAGGTCAGTAGGAGTCACTGTTAAAATAGCAGGGAGTTAAATCCCTGTCCGGCCTTTTTCCGCCCTCAGAAACAGCCACTCTCATTCATTTATTTTCTTGTTTTACCACTAGTGTATACTGGTTAGGGTCACTGTGGGTCTAGTTTTCCTGGAATCACTGGGCGCGGTGCAGTAACTCACCCCGATTAGGATGCCAAAGAGTACATTTAATGAATGTGATATTTCTTTCTTTTCTACACTTTACAAATGACTTTTTTACATATTTGTTCCTACTATTTTTGTTCACTTTCCTTTTTTAAGTGACAATTTGTATCTGTATACATTATACTACCAACCTAGAACCTTTCATGGTACCCATTTTAAAATAAAAGTAAATGTTCATCATGAATGAATGTCAGTTCATCATTGACTCTTGTAGACGTATAAGACGACAGTAGAAAAATTAAACCAGACCACCCAGTATTTTACTCAGTTATTTATTCAGAGTTTGATAATAATTGTGAGGTAAACATAAGAACTAAAGTAGAAGGATTAGGGAGCACATGGTGGTTTACATTAAAACTAAATGATGAGTAGATGTAAGATGAGAAGCCTCAGCGGGACACGGAGCCAGTTGGTGGATGCATTCGATAAGCACACATGAAAAATATACCTAGAAAAAAATTTAAACAGCTCTCAGCAATAGCTTAACCAGTCATGAACTGTAATTTTTAAAAAAATATTTAGGACCCTATACTGAGTAAAAGCAGTCATAACGTTTTTGGCAGAGATTCTAGAAATCAGATGAATTGCTAGACGTGGTACCCAAGAAACCCTGGAAGAAACCCATGTGAACAAAATCATACTTTGCATTTCTTGATGCAGGATATATTTATCTCAGTAGCATTACAGTTGCTATATGTAATGTTGTCTGAGGGCTTGAAGGTCAAGCTCATTTAACAGTGGTTTCCACTGTTTTCTTTGCCTGGAATCCTTTCACACTATTATGCATGGTAGATGGTGAAAGACCTGAATTATTTGCAATCTTGCAGTGACAAATGTTCTTTTTCTTAGCTGATTGACAATTCTCTCCTAAAGTTTGGTAAAAGTAGTGAGCCACGCATTTATTAGATCCTGCCTTCATACCCATCATGCTGCGTCACTAATTCACCTGCTTATTGTCTCAATTTTCGAGGAAATTAGGTTTGTAGGTCCACTAACACCACATGCTGTGAAAGTCTGCATAACTTAATATAATTTAAATGCTTATTATTATTATTATTCCGTATTAAAAAGTCATGTTAGAAAGGCATGCCACTTATCCCTCACAAGTATTTCATTTGTGCTCCCTCTCTACATTTCAAATAGCACTGTCTCAAACCCAGATATAGTCTTTCTTTCAAATATACCTGAAAAGAATGTGAGCACTACGGAAACCCAGCCCATTATATACGACCAGGAGAATCTCCAGTTTCCGTATCGTTTTCCATAGTAATTCACAGTCACCCCGGTGTAAACAACCATGGCCAGCAGCACGAAGAAGCCTGCACAAAGAATAAATACTCTGTCACTCTGTCAGTAGATATAAACATGATTATATTCTGTATATAACATAGTAACAAAGATCTTGAAGTTCAATGTGTGGGCCACCAGATGGCGCTGCTGGCTAAACGCACTAATTAATTTAGAGCCTCTATAAATGTTTAAAAGTATTTTTAAATGTTGGGCCATGCAAACACCTTGATCCAGAGATAACATTCTTTCTATTTAAAAGATTTTACAAAGAATTTACGACGTGATTTTAAAAAAGGATAGCACGTTGAAGACAAAATCACTTACATGAAATAAAATAAAGAATTCCAGAAGCAAATGTTTTGTCAAAGACATTAAAAGTGGTGTAGTTGATGAAAGCCATGATGCCTATGAGCAGACCAAAGAAGCATGCCAGGATGGCCAGGATCATAAAAGCACGGGTGGCATCCCAGTAGGCTGTATTGTATTTAAAGAAGAAAATACATTGTTTAGTACGTAAATGATTAAAAAACATATATATTTAAACCATTTACCAGGTCTTACCAATGCTGTCAGTGTGTACCATGCACTTGCCAGGAACACAATAGCGCCACAGGCCCTGGTGGATGTAGTTACTGGTCTGATGGTACTGCATCCAGTAATCAGTGGCTGTAGAGACTACCAGGAGAATATTACTGACTCCAGCACAAAATAATCCACCTCCCATGAAGCTGTACATCCTGCACCAGAAACATACCCATATATCAGCACTGCACTTAATGCATTCAGTTTTATTGTGTAAGCAGATTTATTGTTCCTAATTTACTGTAGTAATAAGAATAATACATCCCAATTCGTGGCACTTAGGGAGCAAATAGTGATTCACCCGTCAAACAGCTTTATAAATAAAATGTTAATTTCATATTCCTGATTACCACTCTATTTGTTGTGATCCGCATTATTGATTTGGCAAAGTTTGTACACTGGATGCCCTTCCTGACACAACCCTCCCTATTTATCCTGGCTT